>NC_142955.1:20750586-20820586 GCF_046866305.1 Octopus bimaculoides | reverse complement strand
AGAAAATTCATCAAGGAGTTTTTGGTCCAAAACAAATCAATCCCAATATTTATTCATTAAGTCCAGAACTTATCCTATCAATCTCTTTTTACCAAACTGTAAAGTTATGTGGAAGTAAACAAACAAACACCAGTTGTCAAAGGGTGGTGGTGGTAGTGGTAGAGGTGGGATTGTGTGTGTGTGTGGGGGGGGGGGATCATGCTAAAACTATAAAGATCCAAAGAGAAGGAAGTCACCTGACTCAGCCACGTCCAATGAGCATAAAGATGGTGGCAGGAGAGAAAGGGACAGAATCGTTTCCTCTGTTGCTATGGTAACATCATCTTCCATCCCTTCAGCCTCATTACATGGCATTGACTGTGGAGTTGTCAGGGACTGATCCATGTTGCTGCTGTTCATGTTGGCGTTGGTGTCGTCCTGTTAATAGAAAGAGACAAAGAGAAAGAGAAGATGAGGCAAAGGTGAGATGAGGGAGGGGGGAATCATCCCCACCGCTGCCAACGACACCAACACGGTCCTTATCATCATCATCACCATCCCCCACCCCTTCTTAATATTTCCCTTTGACCAAGACATGCTTTCCACATTATGAATGAAGGTCACCACAACACATCTATGGTGGTGGGGGGGAGGGGTTAATGTTTCTATCAGGTGCCTCTATGTCTACTTATCTATCTGTCTGCCTGTCTGTTTTTCTGCCTGTCTGCCCATCTGTCTGTCTCTGTCTGCTTGCCTGTCTACCTGTCTGCTTGCCTGTCTACCTGTCTGCTTGCCTGCGTGTCTGTGGCCACGCTGGGGCACCGCTTTTAGTCGAACAAATTGGCCCCAGGATTTATTCTTTGTAAGCCTAGTACTTATTCTATTGGACTCTTTTGCTGAACCGCTCAGTCACCATAAACACACCAACATCAGTTGTCAAGTGATGAGGTGAGGCAAACACACACACACACATAAATATATACAATGGGCTTCTTTCAGTTTCCCTCTACCAAATCCACTCACATGGTTTTGGTTAGCCTAAAGCTATCGCAGAAGAAACTTGCCCAAGGTGCCATGCAGTGAGACTGAACCCAGAACCATGTGGTTGGGAAGCAAGCATACGCACACACACATTTATGGGTCAACTGTAACATGAACACGTTAACACCACCAACAACAACAGTGACAATAAGAATTTAACTTTCCCAACCTCATCTGCAGAGTATCCTTCCTGTATGTGAGGCATGCTCTCCACAGCATCACCTCTGATATCTGGCACAGTGCCGGACATTAGGTTTCCTTCTGATATTCTTTGGAAATCTTTCATGAAAGTTTTGGATTCTTGGAGAATGTTGTTCTTCTCGTTTGTCACGTCCTCACTTTCCTGGAAAATTAAAGATTTCAAACAAATAATACGTTTATCCCTTGGAAAATAAAAATAGCCAAACAGGAGAAATATTTATCATTATTATTATTATTATTATTAAAGAAACAATAAAGAAGAGTGTGACTGTTATCGAATGAACAATATTTCGACATCTCGTATGTCTTCTACAAGTTCAAAATAAACATCTCACTCTACTTCATTTGGGTAATATTAACCAAACTGAAGTAGACCGAGATGTTTATTTTGAACTTGTAGAAGACACACGAGATGTTGAAATATTGTTCATTCGATAACAGTCACACTCTTCTTTATTGTTTCTTTACTTTCTGGAGGAGTTAAATATTATTATTATTATCATTATTATTATTATTAAGTGCAGGAAGGCAGCGAGACTGATAGAAGTGACAGGCTTAATGAAACATAAGTACAAGTGTCGATTCATTTGACTAAAAATTCTTCAAGGCAGTGCTGCCCCAGCATGGCCACAGTCAAATGACTGAAGCAAATCTAAAAAAAAAAAGATGATAGGATGAAAATTAAAGTTGATCAAGATAGGAGTTGAACTTGCAATGCAAGGATCCACTCTGGGAAAGCAAAGTTGATCAAGGCAGGGTTTGAACTCCCAGTGCAAGGCATTTTATCCAACTTTCTAAAGTCTCTGTCAGTTTACTACCCCAATTTCCAGAAACCTGCAGCCTGGTGGTGCTTTGGGCGAAAATCATGGGAGGAAATGTGTGATTGAAATCAGAAGAGTTACGTGAAATGAAAGAACCATGAGATCCTTCAACAGCCAACCCAAGTTTGTGTTCCTTAAGAATGAATACCTTTGAGAGGCAAAGAAAAGGAAACTGGACATACCCCCACCCAACAAAAAAAAAAAACTAGGCTTTGAGTTGTTCTTTAACTCCAGATCAAATCTGATTAAACAGATCTGATCTGGGACATTCCAGTTGTGACCATTCCTTCTGTTAACCTTGATACTGACCCAGCTAAACCCACCTCCGGCTCTGTAGAACAAATGTCTTGTTTTCGTAAGTTTTGAATTAAAATCTTCCACCAAACCTTAGTCACAATTTATGTTCCTAACACTAGCTTAATGACAACAAAGTTATTTTACTTAATTCTTTGTTATATTTAAAATTAATTGAAAGAAACACAGAACATCTCAAAGTAAATACCTTCTCCTAGCAACAGCTGCAACGCTGCTGCATCTCGCAACGCTGCTGCATCTTGCAATGCTTGTGCCAAGTTTTGTGTGGTTAAATTGTTGGCGACACATAATTGCCTTGGTACAGGGGAGATACATGGCTGCCCCTTATTATATGAAGGATGATGGGAGGGGGTAAATGGAAAGAGAGAAAAAGATGAAACCTGTTGACACGGAATGGTAGGGGTCTGCCATCTTCTTTTACATTGGTTTCTCTGGTTTACAGATTGTCATTCTTTTTTTCTTATATCTTTATTACTTGTTTCAATTATTTGACTGTGGCCATGCTGGAGCACAACCTTTTAGTCGAGCAAACTGCTTCCCAGGACTTATTATTTGTGAGCCTAGTACTTATTCTATCATTCTCTTTTGCTGAACCGCTAAATTACAGGAATGTAAACACATCAATGCTGGTTGTCAAGCAATGGTGGTGGGGGAGGCAAACACAGACACACAAATATATATACATATACAACGGGCTTCTTTCAATTTCCATCTACCAAATCCACTTACAAGGCTCTGGTTGGCTTGAGGCTATAGTAGAAGACACTTGCCCAAGGTGCCACAGTGTGACTGAACCTGGAACCATATGGCTGGTAAGCAAGCTACTTACCACACAGCCACGCTTGTGCCTATGGTGAAATTAGTGACACAGAAACCCCGGCAGGTTGCTGCTGCTGATGATGATGATGTCAGTGTCAGAAATGACAGCTGCTTCTCGCATCCAAGATTTTTAATTTCTCCCTGTTGAATGAAAGAAATATTGATGCCTTTTAGATTGCTAAATTGTTCTCCCACTAATCCTAGTTGGCCCCCTAATCTAGTTTTTTCTGCTGCTAGCTCTTCACTAAAATCTACTGATTCTATTCTAATTCCCTTTTCCAGGGCACCCATCAACTGGTCCTTAACTAATTCACTTAACTAAGCCTTATAGTTTTTGTGCCAGTAAGGTAGCATCCAGCCTCCAATAACTGGGTCCTTTATAAATTGACTGAGCCAGTCATAAATTTATGGTTTGTGTAGCCAACCAGTTTGAATCAAGGATGTCTTAAGCTGTTCCTTACCACTGACCTAATAAATATTCTACCTTAGATATGATCAGGATGACCTACTGTGGTTGCTCCATGGCTAAACCCACACATCAGACAAAATCCATTTGTCACTTGTAACTGGAAACTTCTGAGCAGGTTTCCAAGGCTTTTGTACTCCATCTTCCTAGGTGCTAGTCACACACAGTCTTTCTGTGCATCTAAAATACAGTTCTAATCCTTGACTAGTAACAGTAATCAGCTCCTCCCCAGAAATGCCTCTAGGTCTTTGAAGAAATTTGACTTTCCAGTTACTAGTCTAAAGGCACCATTTTCACTACTGTTCACATCCAAGACCATTAATTTACCCTCTGGCCCAAGAAGATTACCCATACCTTGAAATTCAAAGGTTACTGAAATAATACAGCCACCTCATTATCCAATCCTGCCAAACCACAAGATGAGAGTATCTCAGAGTCACTGGAAATGGACATGAGTGAATGCACTCCAAAGATCTTGGTCTTGCTGATGGCGACCACATCTAAGTCTAGTGACCTGAGGTAATTGAACAAAGAGCTTTATTTCCAAGCTGACTCCTGACTCTGCACATTTATATACAAAACTCTAAGTACAGCCCATGGGGTGGGGTTACCAACCTTGGTCTTTGAGGAAACTAATTGATTCATCTCCCTCAACGTCTGCAAGATATTTTATTGTAAGTTCAAGATAACCGTTGACATCTGATTGGTTTAATGGTTTGGTACCAGTTTCTCTAAGCTGTTTTATTTTCTTTTTTCATTCTTTTTTTTACTTGAGGCAGCAATTTTTACCACATGTTGGCCAAACTATGAAAGGGAAAGTAGGTCCACCTGTGTGCGCTAAACCAATGGATGTTTCTGTGCCAAGGCTTCTGTGAACAAGCTCACTTCTACTGAACCAGACTGCCTTGGGTTATAAAGACAATATCCATAACCGTTCCTTGGATGTGTGATGCATTCAGAATCATTCCATTGTAAAATTGATTTTCTTTTGGCAGTTCTTTACATCCTTTCTGAAGGAAGAGCAAGCTGAGTCTTTTTCTCTCTCCTCTGTTGAAGAGCTTTTCTCCACTGATCATGTTTCTTTGGTTTTCTTCTAAGGAAACCAGGTCCTATAAAAGAGTTGTTGTTGCTGTTGCTGATGGTTGTGGTGTTTCTAGAAGCCAAAGCAAATGTGCTAGTGGCAATGTCCATGGTGGTGGTCAACGTGGCAAGGCTGGAGGTTGTGAAAAGTAGTGCTTATGTTGTTGATATGCTGACCAGCAAAGGAGGAAAGGCAAGTGTTGTTGTTGCTGTTGTTGTCGTCTGGATGGTGATTAGATTACACCAACATGTTGGATGTCAACATCAATGCTGCTCCCCCACCGCCCCTTCATAGCATCAAACTATTTAGCAGATTCCTTCCCTTTCCACCCATGCCCTCTTCCATTGATCCAGTTCCCACCATCAACCAAACCCATACGGAAAACTTTTAAAGGAAAACAAATCTGTCCATCTGATGGAAAGCTTAATCCAACCGACATAGCTGGGCGGTAACAAGCTTCCTTCCCAACCACATGGTTTCAGGATCAGTCCCACAGTGTGGCACCTTACGCAAATGTTTGCCTCCATAGCCTTGTCAGTAGATTTCGTAGACTACTATTACTAATAACTCTTTTTGATAAAGGCACAAGGCCAGAAATTTGGGGGGAGGGGGATGAGTCGATTACATCAACCCCAGTATTTCACTGGTACTTAATTTATTGACCCCAAAAGGATGAAAGGTAAAGTCAACCTTGGTAGAATTTGAACTCAGAACTTAGTGACTCGCAAAATACCACTAAGCATTTTGCCTGACATGCTAATAATTCTACTAGCACTCCACCTTCAATAATAATAATAATGGCTTCATTTCTTGATGCAAAGTTAGCAATTTAATGGGAGTGGGGGGAGGGGGGAGGGGGCTAGTCGATTACATCGACCCCAGTTCTTAACTGGTACTTATTTTGTTTCCCCCAAAAGGATGACAGGCAAAGTCAACCTCAGCAGGATTTGAACTCCAAACAAAAAATGATGAAATGATGTGAAGCCTTTTGCCCACCAATGATTCTGCCAGCTTGTTGCTTTACTACTACTACTACCACTACTACTACTACCACTACTACTACTACTACTACTACTACTACTACTACTACTACTATTTCTTCAATTACTACTACTACTACTAATAATAATAATGATAGTAATAATAATTATTATTTCAAACTTTTGCCACAAAGGCAGCTTGGGGACATGGGGACTAGTTGATTACATCGACCCCAGTGTCCGACTGGTACTTATTTTATCGATCGCTAAAGGATAAAAGTCAAAGTTGACTTCGGCAGAATTTGAACTCAGAACGTAGTAACGGGTGAACTACCACTAAGCATTTCATCCAGCATCCTAATGATTCCACCAGCTCACCGCCTTCTTCTTCTTCTTCTTCTTAATAATAATAATAATAATAATAATAATAATAATAATAATAATCATAATCATAATAATAATCATCATCATCATCATCATCATCATCATCATCATCATCATCATCATCATCATCATCATCATCATCATCATCCTCCTCCTCCTCCTCCTCCTTTCTACTGAAGACACAGAGCCTTGGAATTTTGCGAGAGGGAACTAGTTGATTACATTGGCCCCAGCGTTTCACTGGTCCTTAATTTATTGACCCTGAAAGGATGAAAGGCAAAGTCGACCATGGTGGAATTTGAACACAGAGCGTAAAGACAAACGAAATGCCATTAAGTGTTTTTCTCCAGTCTGCCAGTTCACAGCCTAACTACTCCTGCTACTAATACTAGTCGTAGCAGTGGTGGTGGTAACACTAATAATGAGGATAAGGAAAATAATGGTTTCGAATTTTGGTGCAAAGCCAGCCTTTTCAGGGAAGTGTACGTGGGAAGTGGGATGGGTGATTAAATCGATTGGAAAGACCACCCCCTTCCTCACACTACTCATCAGAGCTTGTTTTATCAACACTGAAAAGATGAAAATTAAAGTCGACCTCTGTCGGCAGAATTTCAAATGATAATGAAAATAATAATAATTGAAATGCCATTCTTGTTTCATCCATCTTTATTTTATGTTTTAACAATTTTAAAAGAACTTCAAAGACAAATAATACAATGTAACCTCTTCGTCACCTTCTTTCTTTCATTCTTATTTCAGGATTCAACAAACACAACACAAAACATCCTTTCCTCATCTCACCTCTCTATATATATCGTAATAATATTAGGGAATAAAACTTCATTCCAACCTTACAGGCAAAAATCGGTATAATATTACACCGTGTTTCCTAATATATAATATATATGTATATAACTAATTTAGAGACGAACCACCACTCTACAACTCAGAACCCGTCCAAATCCATGTTGTGAGGCATATACCATCTTAATATTTATCTAGGATTGTAATCTAAAATTAAATTAAATAATATATCACATAAATAAATCACATAAAGAAACATTCATCATAAAAATATTAATTAAAAAAAATTTTAAAATCAAATTTATAAATTGGACAGTAAAAATTAATACGATGATCTAAAGTATGGATGCATAAATGTATAAAAGTTAGTGCTGGTACTTATGGAATAAGTAGATAATAGTAAAAAAATGTGTTAGTGTTACTAACAGATGGATGTCAATATTGTTTATAAAATTAAAATCAGAAAACATGACTTACCTGTTTTCTGATTTTAATTTTATAAACAATATTGACATCCATCTTTTAGTAACTTTGTACACTAACACATTTTTTTACTATTATCTACTTCTTCCATAATGTTTTAACCTTGTTTACTATAATACTCTTTTAATATTTTTAGATTGTAACTCTTAATAATTATATTAATACCGTTAATGTAGGGATTAGTTTACAGATTTTGTCTCTTTATATATATTTTTATTTTTCATGTTTATGTTTATTCCTTGAATGATTTTAGGTATTTTCTTAGGGATTTGAACTGACCAGTGACTGATTTGGGAGAAAAATCATTTCCCCGTTCTAATGAACTCGGATAGAATTTGCTTATGATTTTATATAGTCCTATTTCAACCATGAAACGCATGTAGTCTATGTACCAGCACTAACTTTTATACATTTATAATTCCATACTTTATATCATCGTATTAATTTATACTATCCAATTTATAAATTTGATTAAAAAATTTTTTTTAATTAATATTTTTATGATGAATGTTTCTTTATGTGATATATTTATGTGATATATTATTTAATTTAAATTTTAGATTAAAATCTTAGATAAATATTAAGATGGTATATGCCTCACAACATGGATTTGGATGGGTTCTGAGTTGTAGAGTGGTGGTTCGTCTCTAAATTAGTTATATACATATATATTAGGAAACACGGTGTAATATTATTTTGATTTTTGCCTGTAAGGTTGGAATAAATTTTTATTCCCTAATATTATTACTATATATATATATATACTCACACACACATATACATATACCGAAAACTATATATATGCAACAGGCTTCTTTCAGTTTCCATTTACCAAATCCACTCACAAGGCATTGGTTGACCCGAGGCTAAAGTAGAAGACACTTGCCCAAGGTGCCACATAGTAGGACTGAACCTGGAACCATGTGGTTCAGAAACAAACTTCTTATCACCCAGTCATGCATGTACACACACACATACACACACACACACACATACAAATTGATGAAATGTAAATGGAGAATTCAA
The DNA here is from genome assembly GCF_046866305.1 of Octopus bimaculoides. NCBI lineage: Eukaryota > Metazoa > Mollusca > Cephalopoda > Octopoda > Octopodidae > Octopus > Octopus bimaculoides. The sequence goes on along the minus strand of NC_142955.1, from coordinate 20,812,186 downwards.
ACTGACATATAATTTATTAACGTAATAAATAACATAATATAAAAAATATCAAATGCATACAACTGTTTCGATTTGAACCCCAAAAACCCAAACAAATTTATATTTTATGTTATGGAAACACTCTGGCTAAAAATTTCATCAGTGTAGAGCAGAACGAAAAAGGTGAAATATTAGTTTACGATTCTTAAAACAGACTGAAATTGTCATATTTATTATTAATGTGGGTATGAGTGTCCATATAGATTCTTTTGAAAAATTTAAACAAATAGTATAAATATAATGGTTATAAGTATGTATATCTAATATGTGTGTGTATATTCAAGAATATTAATCTAAGTATGTGTCTAATATTTCACCTTTTTCGTTCTGCTCTTCACTGAAATTTTTAGCCAGAGTGTTTCCATGACATAAAATATAAATTTGTTTTGGATTTTTGAGTTTAAATCGAAACAATTGTATGCATTTGATATTTTATATATTATATTAATTATTAGGTTAATAAATTATAATATGTCAGTTTGAATTCTCCATTTTCATTTTATTAATTTGTATATTGTGTATTTACCCTTTTATATTGTGGAAAATGTTTTCAACTGTATTGAACATACAGTGAAACTAGGATGTTTACATTCCTTTTAGAGGTGGCTGTTTTTCTTGTAAACAGTTACATCAATGACTTTGAAACATCCAACGAACACATATACTTATCTACATATTGATGCTTGTGTATAAATACAGTTGTGCTGTAACGTAATGGACATAATACTCATCAGGACCATCAAATTCTGCTAAACTTTGCAAGGTTTTCTGATTTTATAATAGTGCACTCAATATGTACAAGGCAGTGTCAAAAAGTTCCTGGTTTAGTTATGTTTAATAAAAAAAATACCTCATTCACCTAAGTTTTAACATCATCTCATTCAAAATAGTTGTGCATCAACACACACAGGTCCCACTATTTCTACTACTTTTGGAATCTAATCTCAAAGTTCTTTTCCGTAAGCAAGTCAAGAACCTTCTGTGATTGTCTCAGGATCTCGATGTTAAAACAGTGACCTTTGAGCTACATTTTCTTCTTGGGGAAGAGATGGAAGTGTGTAAGTGTTAAATCTAGTGAACAGGGTTGGTGCAGAAGCGATAACATAAGAAACTCATAAATAAAAGGAGTTTAGTGAGAGGACGGATGGCCATCATGAATTATCCAAACATTAGGATTGTCTGCATGGACCCATATCATAGACCAATGATATCAGCAATGGCATTGATTGTCCACCAATGATTCTCATGCGCAAGCTGATGAATTTTCTCCACATTTCTTGGGGTGGCACCCATGGTAGGTCTTCTAGATTGCTCGTTGTTTTCCAGGGATGTTCTTCCACTTTTGAAGCACCCATGCCACTTGAAATATTGTGTACAACCCATTGCCTTGTCACCATAAGCTTGCCAAAGAATGCTCAATGTCTCTGTAGCAGACTTCCCAAGTTTAGCACAAAGTTTCACATTGGTTCTTTGTTCCTCTCCACGACAAAATCACAGACTACAGCAGACACACATGATCACAAAAATAAATTTCATGATTTGCAAAGTAAACAGAGCAATGTCACTCAGTACATTATCTCATGATGGTCACTGCCAACTACCATTGTGCATGCAACCATGTGCTGCCACCTGTTAGCGTGCTACAGGACTAATCCGGGAACTTGTTGATACCATTTTGTATTTGGTAAGATTGCTCACTTTACAAATACTAGGACAACTGTATTTGGAATGTCTTAAGGAAAACAAAAAATAGAGACTTAAAACATGAGGATGAACACCGCACAATGGAAAACTAAAATGAAATGAAATAATCTGTCATGAAATCATTTATAAAAAGTTTGTCTTTTGATTCACATAAAATATAAAATAAAAAGGAAATAAAATAAAAGGAAAAGATAAAAAAGGGAATAAAGAAAGAAAACAAAAGTGAATTTAAAAAATAAATAAAAAGGAGAGAAGTTAAAAAGGTAGAATGTAAAGGGTTTTACTATGGCGTAATTAGGGACCCAAATACTAAAGGGTCACAAAGGGTGCGTGTGTGTGTGTGTGTCACACTGTCACTGAGAGCTCCCATTCTTTTAATCTCTATACATATATATATAAATATATACACTATATACATGATATATATATATACATTATATATATGTATATATGTGTGTGTGTGTGTGTGTATATTCTTTATAAACATATATACATATCTATATGTGTGTATATGTAAACAAGCATTTATATGCATTTGTATGCACATGCAGACACACACACAAATATATATCTATATATAAATGTATGTATGTATCATTTCGACATTTAGCATGTGGCATCCATTGCACCTGTACAGGTAATATCAATCTGATGGAGGGAGTGAGCTTGTTTGTACACAAACATTTGTTTGCTATAAACAAATCATCTGTGTGGTTGTTCAATAAGAAATTGTCGAACCTTCATATATCATTTAACAATGGGAGAGTCCATTTATATATATATATATATATATATATATATATATATATATATATACACTCACACACACACACACATATATATGTAGGTATGTATATATATATATATATATATATATATATATATATATATATATATATATATATATATTTATATATATATATATATATATTTATAGTTAACTAGGCATACATATATATGTATAAATATATATAGATATGTACTATTGGATAGTGTGCTGTTCTACCAAGCATACACACACACACATGCACACTCACACATCCATGCTTACAATAAAACATACACATCCTCTCTCATTAACGTTGCTTCTCCTGGTCGGTCACTCCCAACTGACCACTGCCACTGCCACCCTCACCCAAACTCTGCACCATCGCCTTTTCTACATCCGCTCCACCACTGCCACCACCACCGCCACCATCCCCACTGTGTCCTTCTGACACCATCACTCCCTCTTGTTCACCTCCCTCTTCGGCCCCTCCCTCTTTTAACCACTCCTCTCCGCTTACCATCTTCTCCTGTTCACTAATGAAGTCTTCCAACTGTGACATCACATTGTCAGCCTCTTTTTCAGCTGTCACCTGCAGGTGGCGCAGTTGTTTCACCTGTTCATGTAACAGTTCTCGTTCCTGTAAAATAAAATATGCACTTGAGAAGGTCCATATATTGAGACTCTCTCTCTCTCTCACACACATTATTGTTGGGGTTATTTTTTAGGGGCTCTCATATATCCCTGAATATATATATATATATATATATATATATATATATATACGGCAATAAGAAAATGGAGGGGATCAAGAGGTGGTATTCATCAACTTTTATACGTTATATTATGTCTATTTTTTAAAAAAAGCAATTATAATAATATACATACATGTATAACATATTATGCTTTACATATATAAAAACACCATTAAATATTAAAATATATAACGTAGAGCATAGAAAGTAGAATAGTATCTTACAGCTGTTTCAGCCAAGCGGTCATAGTACCCCACTCTACTTCCATCCCTTCAGTGAACTGAAGTAATTGGTAGATAAAATTAAGATACCTGGGTATGTCTCTGGGCCTCATCAGAGAGTTTAGAAAGTTCATAAAGTCAAGTTATAAATACATACATATATACCTAACTTATACATGAATATACATAAATACATATCCATACATTTATATATATATATATATATATATATATATATATAAATTGTAAATCCAAAACAAAAAGATAACAACAAAACTACAAAGGATTCCGTGGTACACGTGTTTCAAGCTCTACATGTGTATAATATAATATAATATAATATAACATAATATAATATGTGCATAATCTACAATGTAAAGCTATCCTCAGCCGCAAAATTATCTCTCTCCCAGGAAATTATACCATCTCGACGTTGAAGTAAGAGGAAATGTGTGATGTAAGAGGTGAAGATCGTTTCGGTATTCTGTATAGTACTATATCTGGTATAATTCTCCACCCGGACATAATCTCTCCGGTCCTTCGAAAACCTTCCATACCTTGCGACGATTCAGTGTGTAGTGTTTGTTTTGGATTTACAATTTATTCTTTCACCACAACCACTAGCTGGAATACACAGGTGCTTACAATTGTCAAGTATTACCTCTAATTTTCAATTTACCTATATATATATATATATATATATATATAGATTCAAGGCTTGAATATGGTACTTATGCGAAGGCACCCGAATTTCACATCCCAAAAGGATGGGTGATTAAAATCAAATAATAAGCAACACGGATTTCAAAAGTGATTGCAGTACGCACGTTTCATGCTACTTCAATTTATTTAAGTAATGTGAGCATTATCTTAAATGCAATATGAAGAGCAATCTTCAGCTGCACGAAAAAATGTAGAAAAAAGACATATTACAAATGTGGCAACATATTAAAACCAAGTGGGAGAGAGCAGAGGAAGAATATATAAGTCCATCTTGACATAGCAGGGTCTATCAGGCTAGTAATTGATTCTAGACAAAAGTTTTAACTGTCTCAGAATTATATATATATATATATATATATATATATATATAGATATGTATACAAAGGAATCAATTATTATTCTTATTAGGCAAAGTATAAACAGAGGAAAGAGAAAATTGTCAAAATAGAAATAATAGTGGAATTTAAATAATCAATATATCTTAAGATTATTGTAGTTATTATACACACACAATATAGCAGTTTCTTCATTTTGAGATTGACAAAGTCTTCCTCTATCATGTACCAGATCGATATAATTGAATTTATCCCAGTGCTCCAAAATGGCCCCAGACCAACTCACCTCATCCCACTTGAACCTGTGCTCCTGGAATTGTGATTTCAAGGATTCCACTTTACGCTGTGTCCGTAGGGTTGTCAACTTCAAATGCTCATCCAGTTCTTTCAGCTTTTTCATTGTCTTCAAGCAAAAATAAGAATTGCTGATGTATATATGTGTGTGTGGCTGGAGGTGTGTATATATAAATAATGGAATAATTGCTATGAAGCATTGTGTAGAGTATATTGTATAAAGGATCGTGGGCAAGGCCAGAACAATGCAAAGTTAATCACAAGAAAACAAATATGTGAATTAATGCAGACATGCTCACACACATGCACATTGGCAACAATCGTCAGTTTCTTGAAAATGGGGTTTTAACCCCGAAATATTGAATACAAGGTAAGTCTACATTAATTGGGCAAGTGTCTTCTACTATAGCCTTGAGCTGACCAAAATCTTGGTGTTAGGAAGGGTATCCAGCTGTAGAAACTCTGCCAGATCAGATTGGAGACTGGTGCAGCCAATTAATATTTGACTTATTTTATTAAACCAAAGTTTAATTAATTACGTCAAATAAAATAAATGAATCGGATTGGATGTTAAAATGGATTAAGTTTTTATTTCATTATTTTCATATTCCCAAACAACAGTTTAGAACAAAAAAAAAAAAACCCCAAGATTTTCATAAATCGAACAACATATAGGTCGAATTTGTCCTCTTCAGTGGGTGAGATTTAAGTTAAATGAAAAATAAACAAAAAGACATTTAAAATACACACAGAATTTTTTTTAGGTATTTGTATATTCATTGTTCCACTCACAATTATTTAAATCAGGACAAAAAACATTGAGTGACTTGGTTGGTTGCATATCCAAAATTTAAATGTTTGGCTTCCTCACTATTGAATATATTTTTATCTTCTGAAACATTTACTTAAAAAACTCACTAAATAAAGTATGACGAAAAAATCATTAGACATCTTTGGAAATAATTCCTTTTATAGGATGAGAATAAATTCATCCAGATAAAAAAAAAGTATATATATATATATGTGTTTGTGTTTGTGTTTATCCCTGCCATCATCACTTGACAACAGATGTTGGTGAATTTATGTCCCCCGTAACCTAGTGGTTCGACAAAAGAGACCGATAGACTAAGTGGCTTACAAAGAATAAGTTCTAGGGTCGATTTTTTTTATTAAAAGGCAGTGCTCCGGCATGGCCATAGTCAACTGACTGAAACAAGTAAAAGAATATAGGAATGCTGTGTGTGTGTGTGTGTGTGTGTGTGTGACAGAAGAGAAGACATTGTGGCGAGCTGGCGGAATCGTTAGCACGCTGGGCGAAATGCTTAGTGGTATTCCGTCTGCCGTTACGTTCTCAGTTCAAATTCCGCTGAGGTCGACTTTGCCTTTCATCCTTTCGGGATCGATAAATTAAGTACCAGTTACGCACTGGGGTCGATGTAGTCGACTTAGTCCCTTTGTCTGTCCTTGTTTGTCCCCTCTGTGTGTAGCCCCTTGAGGGCAATAAAGAAACAAGAAGAGAAGACATTGCATTCTGCTAGTGAGGGAGGGGCAGAGGGTGTTAGAGGAGAAGAAATTTCCAGTTGTACTTACCAGCCAACGGTACTGTGAGAATCTCTGTGGCATCTGGTCGACAGGGAGACGTCCCTGGGTTGGTGAGAGAGAGAGAGAGAGAGAGAGAGAGAGAGACATTAGTGGTGGTGGTGGTGTGAGGGAGTGTGTATTGTGATGATGATGATGATGACGCTTTATGTAATACTACCTACACACACAACTACACAGACACACACACATGCACACATACACACACACATGCACTCATCTATCCACAAACACACCCACACCCCACCACCGACCGTTCCTTCTGTCCAAACTCACCCAGGCCTCGTTATCCGAAAGGTCAAATGTGTCCAGGCTCTCCAACACTGATTGGTCGAAGACCATCTCCGTGACAACAGACACAGCTGCTGATGACGATGAAGCTGCTGCTGTTGCCTTGACGACCTTGCTCTGTTTTGATTGGCTCTTGCTTGCTTTGCCCTCGCTCTTCTCTTTGCTGGCACCACTCCCTCTGCTGGTCTGCTGTGCCGAAGGAGTATTAGTGTGGTCCTTATCTGTTGGATAATAATAATAATAATATAATAATAATAATAATAATAATCCCTTCTATTATTGGCATTAAGCCTCAGATTTGGGGGAGGAGGATAGTCGATTACATCGACCCCAGTATTCAACTGGTACTTAATTCATCAACCCCGAAAGGATGAAAGACAAAGTGGTCGTCTTCAAAATTTGAACTTAGAACAGAACGACCGATAAAATCCTGTGAAGCATTTCATCCAATGTCCTAACAATTCAGCCAACTTGCCACTTCAATAATAAGGATGATGACGACGCTAATACAGAAGACGGAGGGTGCGATGTGATTGCAATAAATATTTCATTGGTTGAACGAGGTTTCGACAGCACGGCCAACACTCGAAGGGTTCTCAGCCACTTTGCCTCTGTCAGGCTCGACATTCAAGTTTGGTTGTTTTACGACCGCAAGTCCACTGCCCTAACCACTGGGCTATTGCACCTCCACATTAATAAATGTAACATAAACAATAAGAGTTTTTCATTAACCAAAATAGCACAAATTAAACAATTCTGATTAAATAATAACTATTCATTTAACGATATTTAAATTATCTCTGAATATTTTTGCGTGTCCAGCTATTAATAATAAGAACAATAATAACAACATCATTTACCTTTTGTTTTTGAAGTTTTCCCTGAAGATTTTAACTGAAAATAGATGAAAGTAAAAATATAGAGAGGCAGAGGTATGGCTGTTGGGTAAGAAGCTTGCTTCCCAACCACAGGGCTTTGGGTTCAGTCCCATTGTGTGGTCCCTTGGGCAAATATCTTCTATTATACATTCGGGCCAACCAAAGCCCTGTCAGTGGATTTTGGTACACAGAAACTGAAAGAAGCCCATCGTATACACACACACACACACACACACACACACACACACACACTATTTGTGTGTCATTGGAGGTGGCCCCATTGGCTACTACCACCTGACTTCTATCCTTCAGAAAGTCATGAAGCCAGTCTCCTAATTTTCCAAGTGTGCTAAGATCATGCAGTTTGTGACATATCATTCCATGATCGACTTTATCAAAGGCCTTTGCAAAGTCGGGATATATCACTTCCACATTTGAGTGGTTGAGCAGCTGTTTCAACACCCAGTCATAGTGTTGTAAGAGCTGAGTCGGAAACCATGTTGGGTGTCAGGCAGCAAGTCATTTTCTTCAAGGAAGGCGATTAGTTTTTTTTCTGACTATTCGTTCCATGACCTTGCTGATGTGCGACATCAGAGAGATAGGTCTGTAGTTCTTGGCCTCTGCTCTGCTACCTCCTTTATGAACAGGGCATATTTTACCCTCCTTCAGTTTTCTTGGGAGTTTGCCAGCTGCAAGGAAGCTCTGAAAGAGAGACTGCAGTGGTCTTGCTAGGACTTGCTTACATACTTTTAGAAGGATAGCTGGGAATCCATCACGGCCAGTAGCTGAGTTTGGGTTCATTTCATCTATAGCCCTTATTACATCGTCTTCCTTTATATTGATGTAATCGATCATCATTGCCTCTGCTTTTATATCTGCAGTGGTAAAAAAGTCAGTTGGATATATATATATATATATATATAGAGAGAGAGAGAGGCACAGTTATGGTAGTGTAGTAAGAAGCCACCACCACCACTTGACAACTGGTGTTGGTATGTTTACATCCTCAACACCTAGAAGTAATGGGTCAATTAGTTCAACTGAAAATTTCTTCAAAGCAGTGCCCCAGTCAAATGACTGCGACTAGTAAGAACATAAAGTGTTTGTGTGTGTGTGTACTTGTTTCAGTCATTAGACTGTGGCCATGCTGGGGCACCACCACGAATTTTCAATTGAATGAATTGAACCCCGTTCAACCTGGTGCTTATTCTATCAGTTGCTTTCGCTGATCCTCTAAGTTACAGGGACATGAACAAACCAACACCGGTTGTTAGACAGTGGTGAGGCATACATACATGCATGCATACATACATACATAAATATATATATATATATATATATATATATATATATATATATATATATATATATACATACGACAGGCTTCTTTTAGTTTCCATCTACTGAATCCACTCACAAGGCTTTGGTTGGCCCATAGCTATAGTAGAGGACATTTGCCCACAGTGTTATTCGTTGGGACTGAACCTGCAACCACGTGGTTTGGAAGCAGGAACGACAACAGCAGCTGTGGTATTATTGTCTAAAATCAGCAACGTTTTGGGAAAATGCGACTAAGAAAATACACTCACACACAACAACAACAACAACAACAGCAACAATCACTTACCTCTCCTTTTGATTTCTGTTTTGTTGTTGTTAATTTTGTTTTCTTCGTACCTGTCCCCTTCTGGGAGCTGTCTTTGTGGCCCATTTTAGACTCCTGCAATGGAACATTAGAGCAAAAGTTATCACACAGAACGAAGCTCGTTGCATCACATAATCGCTGTGCACATAGATGGACCTATAGTTTAGCACCATCGCCAAGGGCCTACGAGATGGACCTATAGTTTAGCACCATCGCCAAGGGCCTACGAGATGGACCTATAGTTTAGCACCATCGCCAAGGGCCTACGAGATGGACCTATAGTTTAGCACCATCGCCAAGGGCCTACGAGATGGACCTATACTTTAGCACCATCGCCAAGGGCCTACGAGATGGACCTATAGTTTAGCACCATCGCCAAGGGCCTACGAGATGGACCTATAGTTTAGCACCATCGCCAAGGGCCTACATCAGAAAATGCTGTTTTTCCTACTTCTCATACAACTGAGCATGGAGATGCCAAAATTGCATGCCTTGTGCCAAAACCTGAAACCAATATATATGTATGTGTCTTTTTTTATATCTTTCTATTTGTTTCAATCATTAGACTGCGGCCATATCGATGTCATGGTTGTCCTTTTATTCCTTGAGATAACGATGAGTGATTATGAGGCAGAGATGTTGGCGGGGGGGGGGGATCAGGTGTGAATAGAGCAGAACAAACGCCAATGTGGCGGGGGGGGGGGGCCCTTGCTTAATGATACAATACGTCTCTCTGTCCAGAGATTGAACTCATGCTGTTAGGGTCCGGTGCACAAACATATGATGTGTGTACAGAATGACCTAACTGCTACAACACCTACACACACACACACACACACATATGCATACTAACATTCACAGGCACACATATACAACAAACACATACACACACACACGTATACACATGTGACTCTGACCATTCTGTCTTCCTTACGCATGACTGATTACATGTGGGGTAAGTTTGTTTAAAGTGAGAAAGGGTCACACATGCGCATGGTCAGCCTATCTGGTCCTACCTGTGGGGTGGGGGTGATGACAGATGTGAGCGGATGACCGGTGAGCCTTGCTTGCCTTATCTTGTGAGTTAGGGCATGTCTACCTGGGCATCATGTGGACATTGGATCTGATGGACACAGCGGAACAAAGCTTCATGGTTCAATGGAGTGGAAAAGACAGCTGCAGCAACACAATAGGGGGCGAAAAGAACATCCACAAACATTCACACATTTGGGTGTGTATATATGTGTGTATGTTGATATATATATATATATATATATATATACACATTTATATATACACACGCACACACACACACACATATTCATATATATATATGCCTATATATATAAGTATGTATGTATTTATAAATATATAGGCACAGGAGTGGCTACGTGGTAAGTAGCATGCTTACCAACCACACGGTTCTGGGTTCAATCCCACTGCGTGGCACCTTGGGCAAGTGTCTTCTACTATAGCCTCGGGCTGACCTTGTGTATAGATATAGATATGTATGTGTGTGTGTTTGTGTTTGTCCCCCCCTCCATCACTTGACAACCGATATTGGTGTACATCCCCATAACTTAGTGGTTCAGCAAAAGAGACCAATAGAATAAGTACTAGGCTTCCAAAGAATAAGTCCTGGAGTCAATTTTCTCGACAAAATGTGGTGCTCCAGCATGGCAAATAACTGAAACAAATAAAAGAATAATAGAATAAGAGCCTATATATATATATATATATATATATATATATATATATATATATATATATATATATATATATATATATATATACACCACAACCAGCACCACCACCATCACCGCCACTGCTACGAGCACAACCACCTTCACTGCCGCCACCACCACCGCAACCACCACCATTGCTGCCACAATCTGCACCCCCCCCCCCCTCCATCACCACCACCATCATCATCAGTCATTAATCAATAGACATTAATTGATGTTTACCTTCAGCAGTACACACACACACACACACACACACACACACACACACATACTCTTTTTCTCTTTCCTTCATGGTGTGTTGCTATTGGCAACATGAACACATTGGCCGAGAAGGGTAAGCGGATGGGAGGTAAATTACAGATACATGAAAATTGTATGCGTGTGTTTATATGCATGCGTACATATATGTGTTAACATGTATGTGAACATATGTGTGTATGTGTACGTGTGTATATGTGTGTGTGTGTGTATGAGTGCTTATATGCATGCGAACATATATACGTGTTAACATGTGTGTATGTGTACATGTGTGTATGTGTACATGTGTGTGTATATATATATATATGTGTGCGTGTGTGTGTGCTTATATGCATGTGAACATATATACATGTGGATATGTATGCATGTACGTGTGTATATATGTGTGTATTTTTGTGTGTATGCATGTATGTCTGAATGTATGTACATATGTGTGTATGTGTGTGATTTTTCCTTTGAGTTTGAGTCCTTCCAGTTGCTATCAAACCAAGACCCTTTCGATCAAGGGAGTTTCGCTCTTTATAAATATGTGTTTGAGGCAACGTATTGGCTGAACTGTCAATGCATCCACCCAAGTTTGTGCCTCTATTTACTTCAGAATCTCAGAGGGGAAAAACCTTTGCAATGTCTTACAGACCTTCACTGTGCCACTCATAAACTGCACTTGGAGAATGTGTGTCAGTTTCTTTTACTCTTTCTTAAAATAAAAAAAACCCTAATATTTCTTGGTTTTTGTCCAAATTTGTTGGTACCTAAAGGAACTATGAAAATGGATGCAAACGAGAATTCATAGTCACGGTACAAGAGGTGTCAGTTTGACATTAATTTACCACTTATGTGTATATGAGTGCATGCCTTTGTTTTCTGGGTGTATAAATAGATGTACAACTGCTACTAGTATGTTTAGAGATGATTATAGTCAAGTTCTGTTTCCATTATAATGGTTAACTAATATGACCAGTGAGTGGAGGATCGTAAGATTTTGGTTTCGATTCCTGGACTGGGCGACGCTTTGTGTTCTTGAGCAAAACACTTCATTTCACGTTGCTCCAGTTCCACTCAGCTGGCAAAAATGAGTAACGCTGCGATGGACTGGCGTCCTGTCCAGCTGGGGAACACATACACCATTGAAACCGGGAAACCGGGCCCATGAGCCTGGCTAGGATTTAAAAGGGCGCATTATTTTTTTAATATGACCCGTTGTATTACTAGTTGTGACCTACACAGCAAATACTGGAGAAACTAGCCTACATTTCATATACATACATACATACATACATACATACATACATATATATATATATCCACACACACACTTACTTCAAATATTAGATTGCGGCCATGCTGGGGCACCACCTTGGAGAATTTTTAGTTGAATGTATCAACAGCGGTACTTATGTTTTTTTTAAAGCCTTGTAATTATTCTGTCAATCTTTTTTGTTAAACTGCCAAAGTACAGGGACGTAAACGTACCAACACCAGTTGTCAAACGGGAGTTGGGGCACAAACACAAATACAAAGACACACAGACATATATATATATATATATATATATATATATATACATACATACATACATAGAATAGATCTGGTAGAGGTAGCAGCCAAATCCCCCTCAAATCACATGTGACTGTTTTATCTATGTATATATGTATGTATGAGCCAATGAGAGAAATCTCTGCATGGTTGCTAGACATGGTAGAAATAGCAGCCAAATCTCCTTCAAATCATACCTTACTGTTTCACCTTGCTAGATCTAATAGAAATAACAGCAAAATCTTCCTCAAATAATATATATATATATATATATATATATATATATATATGCATGTATGTCTAAATTATTGAGGGAAACCTCAACACAACAGCTTTAAATCTGGTAGAAATAGTAGTCAAATCTCCCTCAAATTATGTCTTACTCTTCTATAAGTAACACATTGTATAATGCTGTCCTGTTTTCACTGGCAAAAGGAACATATATGATTACAGGTCAGTCAGGTGAAAGGTAGCCATGGGTTAAACAACAATTGCAACAACAACAATGACACTCACCTTTAATCGTCTCATTTTTAAATATAATTCCCACCTGGAATTGTCTAGAAGTGATTAACCTACCACCACCATCACCACCAACAACAAGAGCTACAGCAACAACACTGTGGCTGCTACTTGACCACTGCTGCTATCACCAAAACATGCAGGAAATAATGCTGGAGGGAGGAACCAAATAAATGTAGATGTGTGTGTGTGTGTGTGCGTGTGTGTGTGTGTGTGTGTGTGTATACACACATACGTACATCTATATTAACATTTTTTTCTTTTTTCCTATCTATCTCGGTGCAGGAGTAAATGTGTGGTAAGTTCGGTAAAAGATACTGATAGAATAAGGACTAGGCTTACAAAGAATAAGTCCTGGGGTCGATTTGCTCGACTAAAGGCGGTGCTCCAGCATGGCTGCAGTCACATGACTGAAACAAGTAAAAGAGTATCTATATATATATATATATATATACCATATATACACACACATTCATATGTACATATATATATATACACACACACACATATACACATTCATATGTATGTATGTATATATATATATATATATATATATATATATATATATATATATATATATAGAGAGAGAGAGAGAGAGAGAGAGAGAGAGAGAGAGAGAGAGAGAGAGAAGTATATACACACACACACACACATGCATATCTCTGCTTATATGAGACTATTCCCACAAATCACATTCTCGTGTCTTGTGTGTATGTATATGTGTGTGTATGAGCCAACAAGGGAGACTTCTGTATGATAGGTATATGAGTGTATACAAGTGTGTGTGTAGAGAGAGAGAGGGAGAGAGAGGGAGGGAGAATAACTGCACCAGCTGCAAGTGCATTGACAGCAGCGTAGAGAAGGGGGAGAAGGGGGAAGAGAAGTAGGAGGAGGAATAGAGTTGAGCAGTAGATGATGATGATGATGATGATGATAATGATGATGATGATAATGATGAATGAGGGTGGTAGTGGTGGTGGTGGTGGTGGTTGTGATGATGATGGGGGGGGTGATGATGATTAATGTTGATGTGTTTTGCAATGAAGGTGGTGGTGGTGGAGTGTACATTTGGTGGTCTTGGTGATGGCTCTGTTGTGGTTCAACCACTTTCTTATCAAAGACTCTGGTAACTGATCTGGGTGGGCGAGTGGGTGTGTGTGTCTGCATACATACATACATATATATATATATATATATATATTATGTGTATATACACACACATAAACATAATGTATATATATGTATATATGTATAAATATATACAATATATAAATATAAATGTGTATATATATATATATATATGTACACACATATAGACACACATATACACCCCCCACATATATATGTGTGTGTGAGTGTGTTTGTGTATATACGTATACATATATATTACTACTTGTTTCAATCATTGGACTGCGGCCATGCTGGGGCACAACTTTAAAGGGTTTAGTTGAACAGGTCAGTCCCCTGACACATTTTTTTTTAGAACCTAATACTTATTTTATCAGAGTACTTTTATTGAACCGCTAAGTCAGGACCATGTGTAAAGACACCAACACCAGTTGCCAAACAGTGGGGGAAGAAGGGACAGACACACACTCACACACACACAATGGGCTTCTTTCAGTTTCCATCTATTGAATCCAGTCACAGTCTGAGACTATAATAGAAGACATTTCTGGCTATATTAGAAGTCCAAAGTGCTGTGCAGTGGGACTGAACCTGGAACCATATGGCCAAAGAGTTATTAATGAGAGATTTAGTAAAGAACTCCGCTTATTCTTGTGGCAAGATCAGAGATCATTGCTCATCATCATTCTTCCTTTTTAAATCCGTGGTTGTATTCCAAGTTAAACTTTGTCTTTTATCACAGAATGACATGTTAGATGAGAAATAAATAATAGTCTTTATATATTCTTTTGTTTCTTGTAAATTTGACTTACAGCTGTTTCTGAGCAAACCAAGAATGCGATTGGAAACAGCTGTAAGTCAAATTTACTCCAATAAAAGAATATGGAATTATGTAATGACCTTGATTCATACCTTGTCTTTCATTTATATATGACAAGTGTCTTCTACTATAGCCTTGTGAGTAGATTTGGTAGACAGAAACGAAAAGAAGCCCATTGTATGTATGTATGTATGAATCAGAGAAAGAGGCAGGCAAGCAGACAGATGGGCAGACTGACCGTTATAGCTTCGATGCTGTTGCTGTGTTCCTGCTGTAAGTATTCAACTTCCTCCTGGTGGACGGACTGCAATTTCTGTAGCTGGCTCTGGTGGTCTGTGTGGGCAGCTGAAGAGATAGAGATGCGATGGTGATGGCAGTAGTCAGAAGTAGTTGTAGTGATGGTGGTGTATGTATGTTACCGTTCAGTTTTATTTCAAGATTTCTTGTCAATAGAGAATGAATCGGTTTCTAACCTAGATTCAAGGCTCCTTCAATGGCATTTCAACATCAACAACAGGGTATTTTTGTATGTATGTATGTGTGTATATGTGCAGATTTGTATGTTTTGCTTTATGTATGTATTCTTATGCATATAGCTACATATCTAGACATGTTCATATATACTTAAATAAATGATAAACTTCTTACAGATTTTTACAGTTCTGGTAAAGGATTATATCTGTAGTCTTTAAATTAGCTTTCTCCTTTCTGATTTTGAAAAGCCTAATTTCTCAAGATTGGTATTTAGGCTGTGTGTTACATATCCCAGGGCCCCAATAATTACAGGTATAAACCTGAACTTAAAGACTGTAGAAGAATGATGCCGACAGTATGTAGAGGAATGGTGGCAGGGGTTTCTCACCTGTTAAAGCTTCTTCGTAACTCAATTCTTTGGTTTGAATCTTCTCAGAAAGATCTAACATGGATTCCTGAAATGAGTGAAGAGGCAAATTAATAACAACAATAATAATGTTTGTGTCTGTGTTTGTCCCTCCCCACAGTGAAAAATAAGAGAATCCCAACAAACCACAGCACATACCCAAGGCACACAGAGCTGCGCTCGGTAGAGCAGTGAAAGCGCAGGATAAAAATAAGACTACTGAATAATAATAATAATAATCCTGTCTTCTCTAGGTACAAGGCCCTGAAAGGATGAAAGCAAAGTTAGCTTTGGTGGAATTTGAATTGAAAATGTAAAACCAGACAAAGTGCTACTAGACATTTTGACTGGCATGCTAAAGATTCTGCCAGCCCAACACCTTGATGATAATAATAATGATAATAATAATGATAATGATAATAATAATAATGATAATAATGATCCTTCTTTCTACTGGAAACACAAGGCCTCGAATTTGGGGAAGGGATTAAGTTGATTACATCGACCCCAGTGTATAACTGGTATTTATTTAATCGAACCCGAAAGGATGAAAGGCAGAGTCGACCTCAACTGAGATTCAAATTCAGAACTGAAAAAAATCTAGAGTTTATATGACAAGACTTTGTTTTGAAAAAAACAATCAGCCTTCCTACCACCACCACCACCACTACTGCCAACACCATAACCACCACCACCACCACCATAACCAAAGCCCGACGATTTCAGAGATAGTCAGAAGCCAAAAGCGAAATTGAAGAGTGCTGATGACAAGTTCCTCAACTCACCTTGTTTTCCTGCAGCAATGAATGGATGGAGCGAGAGGAAGCCATACTGTTGTTGTTGTTGTTGTTGGTATCGTTGTTAAAACAGCTGTTGGTCAGTTTCGAGCAGAGATGAGAGACCGTCTGTTTAAGGTCACTCATTAGTCTGTCCTTCTGGACAATCTGCTCCTGCAAGTCTTTCGTTCTTCCCTCACTCTCCTGAGAAAGGAACAGTACAGGAGAGTAGATATACACACACACACACACATATATATACATACATACATACATACATATATATATATATATATATATATATATATATATATATATATATATATATACATATATATATATATAAATATATGTGTGTGTGTGTGTGTATGTATGTATATATGCATATATAGATAGGTAGATAGATACAAGGTTGGCCAGATGTTACCCGACAGTAAATCAAAATTCCATAGATACTTTCTGTATTGACTCGAATGGAAAAATAGTGATGTGCCAAAAGGATTTCAGTTTGAACAATTTCCATGATGTTTCATATTTAGATGCTTTTATAAATTCATTCAGTCGTTAAGCATAAATGAATCTTGGAATTAAATGGGTTTGATTTTACTGTCAGGTGACTTTCGGCCAACCATGTATATCATCATCATCATCATCATCATCATCGTTTAACGTCCATCTTCCATGCATGTGTTGGATGGGTAGCAGGGGCCAGTGAGGTAGAAAAACTACCCTAGGCTATTGTGACTGTTTTGGCAGGGATTTCACGACTGGATGCCCTTCCTGACACCAACCACTCTGCAGAGTGGACTCAGTGCTTTTTATGTATCACTTGCACAGGCAAGGTTAGTTTCAACATGATTTTTACAGTTGGGTGCCCTTCCCAAATGCTAAGCACGTTACAGTGGACTGGATGCTTGCTGATGCTGGTGCCACATAAAAAGCACCCAATACAATCTGCAAAGTGGTTGGCATTAGGAAGAGAATCCAGTTGTAAAAGCCACACCAAAGATGTCTTTGGAGCACAATGAAGTCCTTTAGCTGATTGTACACTTGTACCCTGCTGGACTGTCCAACCCTTGCCAGCATGGAAAATAGACCTGATAGAAGGACAGACACTGACCAACTGAATCCTCTGACACTCCATTTCCTGGTTCTCAAGTTGAATCGTCAATTCATCCAGACTTCTCTGCTTCATTTCTTGATCTGTAATATCAGAGAATGTATATGTTATACATACATACATACATATGTATATATGTATATATAAATAAAACAAAAAATGAAACAAGAACGTAACAGGCGACAACAAAACATCCGGACAGTTAGAAAGCTCTGAATGACCTGTTCTTTTTTTGTATCGTCTATCATCAGTTGAATTCCAGATCATCTTTGCAGATTTGGCCACTCAAGACTGCTCCAATCTGGCCAGCTCCAAGAAAATCTAAGCTAAGAGCACTAGATTCTTTGGAAGAATGCAAGCGAATGTATACGAAAACAAGGACGAAAAGAACAGAGAAATGGTTCACAAATACAAACAACAGGATATTAACAACGGGTGTCTTTTGACTAAGGACAAATCAAATTAAGCTGACATGTGTGGAAGTGAAGCCTTACGGCAGGGACATAGAAGATGAAAATCACGGGACAGAATATAAGAGGGAGGGAGAGAGAGAGAGAGAAGTTACCAGAAGTCAGTTGTTTGATTCTGTATCGGAGAGATGAAATATCCTTTGTTTGCTGGGAAGGCTTTCCGACTTTCTTTCGGTTCCTGGAAATTGGTGACAATGGAAAGAAGAATTTATATAAAGTAATATGCTGCAATCATCACCATCACCATCACCACCAGTGCCACAACCATAATAGTGCTCCACTCCATCATCATCATCACCACATCCACAACCACCACCATGATCATCTCCACAACTGCCTCCACCACTACCATCATCATCACCATCACCATCACCACATCCACCACTACCGCCACCACCAAATCTACCATTATCATCATTTCCACAACTGCCACCACCATCATCATCATCATCATCATCATCATCATTATCATCATCATTTACCATGACTTCCCATTGTAACACTTGTAACATTTCTACTAAAAGGCACAAGGCCTGAAATTTTGGGTGAGGAGACATCGACCCTAGTGTTCAAATGGTACTTAATTAGTCGACCCCAAAAGAACAAAAGGCAAGGTTGACCTTGGTAGAATTTCAACTCAGAATGTAGCAATGGGCAAAACACCCCCGATCATTTCCTCCAGCATATGCCAACAATTCTATCCCACCTCCCCATTGCACACCACACTCCACCTCTTACTTACCGAGTCTTCCTGCCACCGCCACCAGTGGCTGCTGTATCGTTTAAAGCTCCAACACGCATCACAAGATGTCTCACCATCTTCTGCTTGATGTCAGCCAGACGCCGTGACAGAGAGATGTCGCGCTCTTGGGTGATGGTCACATTGTTGATCGGGTCATCGCTCACTGCTGCCGTCTCTCTGCCTTCCACTTCCTCCACCTCCACTTCGAACTCTGCCTTTTCCTCCTCCTCCTCCTCCTCCTCCTCTTCCTCTAACAATGGCGACCATATTTGTTGGTTTTGATTGGTGAAGAACTTTAGAGTGGAATGTTGATGTGTAGTGGTGTTGGTGTAGTGTTGGTGGTCGTAGTGGTGGTGCAATGCAATGCCATGCAGGGAGACATGTGATGTGTCAGAATGAGTTGGTGCCAAGGAGGACAAAGACGAGGAGAGACAAGAGTCAAAGTTGGAGAGAAAGGAAATTCAGAAAAGAAAATGAAACAAACATCATCATCATCATTATTATTATTATTATTATTATTATTATCATTTCCAGGTCCTTATATTTACTTAATTTGTCAAATTCTTCAACAGAAATGTTTTGATCAGTGGCAACACTTACATCTACTCGTCTACAAGTATTTTATTCTCTGTTTTTAATGACTATCTCTGATCAGTGTTCTGTCAGTGTTGACCGGAAAATCCCAGAAGATAGTGACATTTTTACCTTCAATGATTGGCTCACGATAATGTTCATACCAGGAGTGCTGATTTTGTAGTGTTTACATATTTTCCAATGTAAATACTGTCCTACCCTATCGTGGAAATTTCTGTATTCGTTTGGTGGGTCCTGCACCAGATGGCTGGACATAGTTAAAGAAGACCTCCAGAGGCTCCATGTCAACTTGGAGGGAGCCAGAGGAGCTGGCATGGGACCACCAGCAATGCAGAGTGCTGGTGAACTTGGTCAGCTCTACTCATGTTTACGTCTCTGGGTCCACTAACCTGCGATGGCCCCAGCCCCATCAAGAAAAAGCATGAAGCAGCAGCAGCAGCTGAGTGCCAGAGGACTAATTAGGACTAATTAGGACTAATTAGGAGTGATGTAGCGACAAGTGGAAGAGTGTACAGCTTTGATATTGAACTTTTGTTGGGGAGAGTTAAAAGACACAGATGTAGCACGTACCTCGTGAAGTTCACTCAGGAGTTGATGCTTCTGGTTACACAACTCGGAATAACCAATGAGGAACACCGTTACTTGTTTTTGATACTGCGACACACAAGAGAGATAGAGAATAAAGCACGTTGTGTAGAGTGTGTGTGTGTGTGTGTGTGTGTATATACATACATACATACATACATACAAACAAACAAAAATACCCTGTTGTTGATGTTGAAATTCCAAGCATTTCTTTTTATACTTAACAGATGTAAAACTCTTTTGTCTCTCTTTCATTTCTCTCCTTTCAAATTTTCCTATAAGGAAGGCCTCTCTCTGAGACATCAGATTCCTTCACCCTCCACCCTCCATCATGACAATATCCCTGTATTTTCTTTTATCGATTTTATTATATACCTATACACACATAAGCAGATGTTTAATAAACTTTCAATAGGAAATTCTCACCTGTTGTTTCTTCACCTGGTCTTTCAGGATTTGTTGCAACTGCTTCTGTATTAGAAAATACATACATATACATATACACCTGGGCACTTGATACAATAAGTTCATTATACATACATTTGTGTGTGTGTGTGTAGGTGATGTTAAAATGTAAGCTGTGGTCTCTTGAAGCAAAGCACTTCTGCTTATTTCATTATTACAACGCAAGATGAAGAAGCTGTTGGTTTTGTCTTCATCTCAGGTCATTTTCCAATTTCTTGTTTTGTTATACACATAGACACACAGACAGACAAACAGATATGTATACAGGTATACAGACAGATGGACAGACAGGCAGACACATAGATATGCATGCATACATGCAATCTGGTAGACAAACTGACAGATATGCATACAGACAGACAGATATGCATACAAACATTCACACATATACATAATACCATAAGCACACAAATACACATATATAGATAATACATACCATACATACACACATAACCACATACATACACACACATACATACATACACACATACATACATACACGTATTTCCGATGCAATCCAAAGCATGCCATCTTGCCACAGGGAACCATTGACAGGGTCCTAAATTACATTCCATGAAAGATAACAGCATCTATAAAATATCGAGAAATTCTTAAAAGTGTCCTGAAATATTTTTGGTAGATTTTCTGGACCAGAGACATAGGTTCGTTGCCACTGACACCAGACTCCTTTATTCATCACCATAAAGCAAATACTCACAATATCTGTGATACACTTGAAGCTTGGAACATCAACATCTTCGAAACACTGTACATCCTTTTCATTCTGCAGATAAGCTCCATAGATCTGTGGACGGAGAGAGAAACAACATTGTTTAGCCCAGGTCAGTTTTAATCTGAGACATTCAGGAAAAAATTACTTCCAGTTTTGTAAGACATCCTCAACGAACATTCACAGAGAATTTCAAGGTGCAGGCATGGGTGTTTGGTAAGTAGCTTACTTCCCAATCACATGGTTCTGGGTTCAGTTCCACTGCGTGATACCTTGGGCAAGTGTCTTCAACTATAGCCTCAGCCAAACCAAAGCCTTGTGAGTGGATTTGATAGACAGAAATTGAAAGACTCCCACTCACATTGTTCACCCTTTTCATAATTTTGCCAATCTCTTCCCTTGTCTCATTTACTCGTCTTTTCAAAATTGCTTCCGATGTTTTCTTCAGCAGCTCCTCCACCGGTGCTTCCGACTGCTTCCGAAGACAGCAGCTGCACAGCAGATCGTTAGAGGCAAGATTCAGTACAGTCTTCTCAGCTGACCTATTGAGAGAGAAGAAAGAAAAATGAGAGAATAATGAAAGTAGAAGAACAGCAAGGCTATGTTAGACAACATTTACTTGGAGTACCAGAAGGCAGGATTGAACCAAGCACTTCTTGGTTGCAGCCTAAAACAATTAAGGAGAAAAAGACTTACTGCTTTTGAGTTTGAGATAAATTTGTGGAGTTCATCCTTGTAACCTGGTTTCAGATTTCACGGCTGAATTTACAAACAGATCAGAAATGATTATAATCAAATATCTGTAGATATTTAAATAAACACACACACACACACACACACGTATTATCCTTATTGCCATCATCCCTCCACATACATATGTGCCTACATACATACATATATATATACACATGCACATATTTATATACATATGTATATATACATATATATATATACACACGCACATATTTATATAGATACATATGTATATATACGTACTCGTATATATATATATATATATATACACATACATACGTGTGTGTGTATGTATGTACATATATATATACAAATATACATACATATATATATCATCATCATCCTTATATGTATGTGTGTGTATGTATATATATAGAGTGCAATGGGCAAAGTGTTGCCATTTTATGTTTTTAATTTCACACATATGTGCATTTTATTTTTTTTTTATTTATTTTGCTGACCACATAGTATAGTAGGGTCAGTTGAGCACCGTCTGTGAGAAAAAAACAGCATCAAGATGCAATTTACTCACGCAGAAATTAGGAAACGATTTGCTGTACTGCTGGCATTTGCTGCAAAGCTCAAAAAAGAACATTTCGGAGTGTTTGGACGTCAATCTGAAGACATGTTCCGAGAGTGATAAAAATCAAACATCCAGTCAACATCATGGTGTTTGGTGCGATCACTAGTGATGGCAATGTTATGCCTCCATTCATCTTCCCACATGACTTCAGACTCAACACGGAGGCCTACATCAAATGCCTGGAGGAGGTAGTGCTGCCCCGTGTCAAGAAGGTGGCTGCTGGAAGACCCTATTTCTGGCAACAGGACTCTGCACCAGACCACACAAGCAGAACCTAGTCATGGCTGCGAGACAATTTCTGTGACCACACCACCCCTCACATCTGGCTCCCTTACTCCCCAGACTGCAACACCCTTGATTATTATGTGTGGGGCACAGTTGAGCAAGAGACCAACAAAACTCCTTGTGACACCAAAGATGAACTGAAGGCAAGGATTATGGCAGCATTCACCAACTTAAAACAAGGAGACCATCCAGAAGAGTTGCAGGAGATTCTGATGTCGTTTGGAGGTCATGGTTGGAGCCAATGGCGATTTTATTGAACAAATTTATTTTTTGATATTTCAAGATATTTTGATGTAATTTTGGTAAATATATCTTTTAAAATGAGATGTCAGTGTTATTTTCATTTTTGCATAATTTAGACGGTAATTTATTCACAGTACCCTGTATGTGTGTGTGTGTGTGTATATATACTCTTTTACTTGTTTCAGTCTTTTGACTGTGGCCATGCTGGAGCACCGCCTTTAGTCGAGCAAATCGCCCCCAGGACTTATTCTTTGGAAGCCTAGCACTTATTCTATCGGTCTCTTTTGCCGAACCGCTAAGTGACGGGGACATAAACACACCAGCATCAGTTGTCAAGCGATGTTGTGGGGGGGGGGGGGACAAACACAGACATACAAACACATACACATATACATATATACGACAGGCTTCTTTCAGTTTCCGTCTACCAAATCCACTCACAAGGCTTTGGTCGGCCCGAGGCTATAGTAGAAGACACTATATAATACATATATATATATATATACACACACACACATTCATTGTGTCTAGGGCAGGTCATTCTCATTTAGTGCCTTATTGCAAACCACGTACAAAAACGAAATATATATATATTCAATTATACATACATATACTTACAGTATGACAATATATAACCACACAAACATCTACACTCACTTCACATACAGTACAAGTGTGTGTATACACACACATGCATATATAGGTCCCAAATTTTTGTGGAGGGGACCAGTCAGTTAGATCGACCCAGTATGCAACTGGTACTTAATTCATCAACCCCGAAAGGACGAAAGGCAAAGTTGACCTCAGTGGAATTTGAACTCAGAATGTATTTACTTACACGTATATTGATCCACCTAAATCCAGGGACTCCACGGAAAGTTTTAAAAACTTTGTCACCTCAACAAATGTTGTTGCTGTGGTGGTTGTCATGGTGACGCCACCCTGACCTCGCTTTTACCTCCCCTTCCTCTCCCACCAATGACTGACCTCATAACTTCGCCTATTTTTATGAAGGTCAAGCACCCTGATGTCTATAAGAATGCACCGTGAGGTGGAGGGCGGGGAGAAGGTGGTGGTGGTGGGTTCATTTTATTCCTACCTCTTTCTGTCATTCGACTGTGGCCATGCTGGGGCACAGCCTTCAGCTGTTTAGTCAAACAAATCAAAGGCGTTCACTTTTGTCAGTGCTGGAGCACTGCCTTTCAGTTGAAGAAATCAACCCCAGGGCTTATTCTTTGTAAGCCTGGTACTTATTCTGTCAGTCTCCTTTGCTGAACTGCTAAGTCACGGATGTAAATACACCAACTTGTCATCAAGCGATGAGGGGGGGGGGCACAAATATATATATGTAGATATATATACACATATATATCTATATATTCATACATGTATACACATATTTATGCATACATACATACATGCATGTATAGATATACATATATATATATATATACACGTATCCATACCTGCATATCAATGTATATGTGTGTGTGTGTGTGTGTGTATCAGAGTATCGACCAGGCCATCAGATGCTGTTATACCCCGCTGGTCACAATACACTTCCAGTTCTGTCTTGATTGCACCATTCTTTTCCATCTTGATCCCAACGGTTAACTAGAGGAGATGGGCCTACTTTTGTTTTCCTCCGGAACTGTTTTTGTGATTCTGTCCATTAGTTTGCCTGGAATTGTTATTCTCGAGCAGTGTGTGCCCCTACTTGTACTTTTGCTCAGAAGCCCAGATGCAATGTAAAGTCATATACAGGGACCTGGGTCTGAGAGGGTTAAGACAAAAAAGGCGTGGGTCGAAGGAGTGGCTATGTGGTAAGTAGATTGCTTACCAACCACATAGTTCCGGGTTCATTCCCACTGCGTGGCACCTTGAGCAAGTGTCTTCTACTATAGCCTCGGGCCGACCAAAGCCTTGTCAGTGGATTTGGTAGACGGAAACTGAAAGAAGCCCATTGTATATATATATATATATATATATATATATATGTGTGTATGTTTGTTCCCCCACCCCATCGCTTGACAACCGATCTTGGTGTGTTTACGTCCCCGTAACTTAGTGGTTCAGCAAAAAGAGACCGATAGGATAAGTACTAGGCTTACAAAGAATAAGTCCTGCGGTCGATTTTCTCAACTAAAGGCGGTGCTCCAGCATGGCCGCAATCAAATGACTAAAACAAGTAAAAGAGAGTATTATCGCCAGGAAAGGCAACAAGGTACCAGTAACCCCCCACTCAAATATGAACATCAATAACAATAGCCCTTAATTAAGGCAAAAGACCAATAGTTGTGAATGGGGTTGGGCTCAGTTGATGCTGCTGAGCCCAGTCTGTCGTCGTTGCTTTCGTTAACGATCCTAAAAAGATGGCAGACAAAGGGAGCTTTAATTACAATAATAATAAAAAGAAAAACATTGATAATTTACAAAAATATTTTTAATTAGTAAATAACGAATATAGAAGAATATTTTTATATTATATATACAACACTCTGCATGTGCATATGTATAAATTTGGATGTACATGTGTGTGTGTGTGTGTGTGTATTTATATATGTATACACATCTTATACAAACACACACACACACAACCATATATACACACATATATTTACACATATACACATCATTATCATCATCTTGATCAGTGGCATTGTCCACCTCGTCATCTAGAAATCCATTTTCAATCACTTATTGCACAACGACTCAACAATGTTATCCAGTTTCTCAGTGAATACATCGAAGGAGAAAAGCTTCTCAACACGACTGCGTCCCTTTTCCCCCATGGATTGTTTTAGGTGTGGCCCATCGATAAACTTCTGCATCGCCTCTGCAAATGCCCCAGCTTTCGCTGGACACAGAAATCCTGTCTCGCCATGTTCGACGGTCTCGAGGGGTCCACCACTTGCTACGGCCACAACAGGTAACTTCATATACATTGCCTCAACAGGTACAATACCGAAGTGTTCCTTGTCAGGTGTGTATAAAAGACAAGTGACCTGCGACAGCAGCGTCAGCTTCTGATTGGACGTGAATGACCGAACGAATGTCACGGAGTCCTCAATCTGAAGCTTTGCTGCCATCTGTCGTAGTTCCAGGTAGCACTGTCGGTTTTCAGTCACCCGTTCATCATAACCTCCGGCAACCACCAGGTGGACATTGCTGTTACTGGTCAGTTGCTCCTCCAACTTTTCTGAAAACACACAAAAAAAAAAGACAATAAACAAAAGTGAAGAAAGATACATACATACACATATCATATATATATATATATATATATATATACTCACTTACACACATGAGTAAGGACATAAATGAAAAACAAGATGCATAAAATAGTACTCAAATACCGAAGGTAGAGTAATATTCTTTTTTTATAAAGCTGCAAAAACATCACAAAACATTTACCATCTATATTTCAAACCAGGTTTCACGTTATTTTAGCAAAATAAACAATTTATTCTGCTAGACCAACTATCATCAGCGACATAGCCTAGAGCGACAATATATGCACGAGGCACTCCACAAGGAAGGACACATTATAATGTAGTCCAAGGTACACCTAGGTCTGTAAAAATACTTACTGAAAGCCTGCAAAGCAAGGGCCAGGTTTTTCTTGCGCTCATAACGGTTGATTGAAAGAAAGATGTGTTTCTTTCCTCTGGGGAGGAGGTCATCAGTGGCTGGGGGTGGTTCGGTGTTGAATGCTGAGAAGTTTGGAATTGGATAGAGAACTTGTGGGTTGATGTGGGAAAGTTTTTTGAATGTCGTTCGAAAGATTTCGGCTGAAAAGAGAAAGAAAAAGGAGATTGGAGATGGTGGTGGTGGTGGAGATGAGGAGGACAAGAAGACAGAGAGGGGGTAGGGAGAGATAGAGAGAGAGAGAGACAGACAGAGAAATAGAGAGAGAGATAGAGAAATAGAGACAGAAAGAAATAGAGAGAGAGAAATAGACAGAGTGAGACAGACAGAGAAATAGAGAGAGAGAGAGATAGACAGACAGTAAAAGAATACCACCACGACCCACCGGCAGGGCGTGTGGGGGCCAATGTGTTAAATCCCAGCAATGAATCACCCCTGGGTGCATCATCACACCATAAAAGGGAAGAAAAATATTGAAAAACATCACAAGTTAGTGACAAGGAAACGAGGAAGGTACCAGGTGGTCGTGGGATGTGCTAAAACAACAGCTAAATCAGACTTAATTCACACAAAAATTTTTCCCTCTTTTTTTGTTTGTATAATCATATGAATCCCCGTGTTTAGAACACAAATTCGTAAACAATTTTCTCAAAATTCCTAAAAATAAAAAATTTAAAAAATGGTGTATCTTATGGGGGTCCCTTAAGGCAGAATTCCGGCCAAATATCAATCACTAAGAAAATTATCAATCTAAGGGACTCACCTGTAAACTTGCTATTGACCAGGACAACATCGGCCTGGCCTGTCGTTGTCTCTTCCAGCCAGTCAAGTGGGGCCCTGTACATAGCCTTGAGTAAGGTTTCGCGACCAGTCAGCAGCATGTCCGGATAATGGCAGTAAAAGAGAACCTTGATGGAGCTCCTTAGCCTCAAGATGGGAATACAAGCGGAGACCTGGTCGACAATGACCAGGTCGCAGGCCATACCCGACCACACCAGGTAGAAAGCGACATAAATCATGCGCACGTAAGCCCAAAAGGCGAACATATGACCACAGAGGTTGGTCGGGATCCAACCGCCCACTTCTGTCACGTTCAAACTGCCGTCTGTCGTCTCTTCGAAGCAATGTTCTCTGTCATGGTGCGCCGTTAAGAATCGAACCGTGTGACCGCGGGACTTGAGGGCCATTGCGGCGTCGACCACCGCCCTCTCGGCCCCGCCAATACCCAAATCTGGGTGGACGAAAACGATGTTGAGCATGGAGAGGTGGTTCTGTTTTTATGAAAGTGGAATTACCGGTCTAGACAGGTGTATATAAGGTGCGCGACGGCGTGTATAGTGCAGTGCGGTGTATATACAATAGTGTTGTCTGTGTAACGGTGTATAAAAATATATATTAAGCTGTGGAGAACAGTGAAGCATGCAATGCGTAAATTGTTAAAGTAAGAGCGAAAAGAAGAAGATCATTGCAGGAATGAATGATAGCCACAACGCAGCAGAAGGAAATACACGCCACTGCGCCTACGTGGCTGCTTCTCGTGCTAGAAAACGCAGCCAAATCACGATTATTCAAAAAAACACGCTAAACGATGTAGTCGTCGACGTGACGTTATGAGGACGGGGTGGTCATGACCGGGAAGCCTTTCATCAGAGATTTCTCTTCTGTCGGATTTTATATGCAGTTAAAACAACATTAATTGGTGGAAATGAATGAAAGACACAACAACAAAGAACAAAACCGCGAAATGCCACGAGACAAAGTTTTTTGGCGGAGATTAGAGAGTTCCAGCAGAGACAAGGGAGCTCACTCTAACTTTCCCCGTCAATGTTTTTTTTTGTTAGTGTTATTGTTTAGCCCTAGGTCAGTCCTGAACCGGAAGACCAATGATCAAAAATGTTCTACCTGTAACCACCCTGTCTTTTAAACTGGCATAGTGTATCTAGGACTACATTATCTAATGTGTCCTTTCTTGTTGTTGTTGCTAAGCCGTAGGTCTGTCTAGAAATAGCTGAGATCTGATAGAAGACTTCCCAACTGTGACCATCATGACTTTTAATAATGTAGGATTACATTAGAGCATGATTCTTAGGGGATTTGGCTGCTATTTCAAGCACATTTAGAGACCATATAGCAGTTTCGTGATTAACCACCAAGAAACATTTCTACATAAAAAGTGTGTGTGTGTGTGTGTGGTAAGAAGCTTGCTTCCCAACCACATGGTTCCAAGTTCAGTCCCACTGCATGGCACCCTGGGCAAATGTCTTCTACTATAACCTCGGGCTGACCAAAGCCTTGTGAGTGGATTTGGTAGACGGAAACTGAAAGAAGCCTGCCATATATAAACATATATGTGTGTGTGCATATGTTTATGTGTCTGTGTATGTCCCCCCACCCTCGCTTGACAACCAATGCTGGTGTGTTTACATCCCCATAACTTAGTGGTTCAGCAAAAGAGACCAATAGAATAAGTAGTAGGATTACAAAGAATAAGTCTGGAGATCGATTTGTTCGACTAAAGGCAGTGCTTCAGTGGAGGTTGACTTTGCCTTTCATCCTTTAGTGGTCGATAAATTAAGTACCAGTTACACACTTGGGTCAATATAATTGACTTAATCCCTTCCCCCAAATTCAATGCCTTGTGCCTCCAATAGAAAGGGTTATTATTATTATTATTATTATTATTATTATTATACATGAAGACAACAAACTGACAGAATTGTCAGCACGTCAAGCAAAATGCTTTGCAGTATTTTCTTTGTCATCACATTCTGAGTTCAACCCCCCCCCCCCCCAGTCAACTTTACCTTTCATCCTTTCGGGGTCAATTAAATAAGTAATCAACCCATCCCCTCCCCACCAAATTGCTGCCCTTGTGGCAAAATTTGAAACCATCATCATCATTATTATTATTATTATTATTATTATTATTATTATTATTATTATCATTATTTTATCCTTTCTTTATATGTAACCCCCACCACACTTTATGTCTATCCTTGATTCGTCCCCCTCATCCTTTGCCCTGGTGGCAAATTAATGAAATCGTTGTCGTTGTTGTTGTTGTTTGTGCCCCCCCCCCTCTTTCTTTGCCTAATTTTATCCTCTCGTGTTTGTTTCTCTTTTCTCACGGCCTTCCACCATCTTGAAGATAATCTGAGGATTGTCTAACACCCCCCCCCCCCCCCCCTACTCTCTTCTCCCCTTGCCCCCCCTGTCTCCACCATCACCATAACCACTGATGCAACCACTACCTCCACCACCGCCACCACCACCACCACCACTACCTCCACCACCGCCACCACCACCACCACCACCACCACCACCACAACCACCACCACCATCTCCACCACCACCATCTCCACCACCATCACTCATCATCATCGTCATCACCACCACCACCATCACAGCTGGAGTAGACATTGTCAGCAGTGGAATCTCTCTTTGCCACCCACACTCATGCCCTCACTCTCACTCTCACTCATATTTGCAACTCACAGCTCACACCAACCGTCTCCCCAGCAAACGGTCACATTGGCCCTTGTCTGTGTTTAGAGTTTTGCACAACAACAGGCAAGGATTTAACAGCAACAACAACAGGAAGAAGACCACAAATGCATATATAATACACACACATATTTACAATTGTTAAATACTTTTACATTTTCTACACGCAGTAATTGTAGTTTGTCGTTGCTGTGCATGTGTGTGTATATATATATATATATATACACACACACAAACACATACATACACTCATATATATATATATGTATATACACAATACAGATGTTTCCCGAGGTAAGTGAAATCTGGATACATATGTGTGTCTGTGTGTCATGTTATATATACATGTATATATACATATATATATATATATATATATATATATATATATATATATATAATGAACCTCAGAAGTATTTATTTTTAGGTTGTCTTTCATATGGATACCATTATATATTGTTTTAGTGCTGCCTGACTGGGTCCCGTTCCAGTGGCACATAAAAAGCACCCACTACACTCTCAGAGTGGTTGGTGTTAGGAAGGGCATCCAGCTGTAGAAACATTGCAGATCAGATTGGAGCCTGGTGCAGCCTTCTGGCTTGCCAGACCTCAGTCAAACTGTCCAACCCATGCCAGCATGGAAAACAGAGGTTAAACGATGATGATATTTATATACATATATATATATATATATATATATATATATATATATATATATACATATATATATGATGATGATGATTTTGATTTTATAATGCCGACACATTATCCAATATAGATATTGACCAATTCTCTCCTGTCTTGATTTGTACTCCTCGGGGGCTAAAACCTTACATCCAGAGATTAGGTGGTCAACTCGTTCTAAGCCATCGTTGCAGTATCAGCACTGTTTGGGTCTACACCATTTTTCATCACATTGGCTTCATAGTTCCGGGTCAATAAGCTCTGACCTTGAGCAGCTAAGATAAACCCTTCACTCCCTTCCCACCACCACCATTATTATTATTATTATTATTATTATTGTTGTTGTTATTGTTATTATTGTTATTATTCACTTGAAAAGGAAAGTGAGAGTGGAGAAGGAAGAGCTGTCCTCGAGTGAGTTTATTGAAAGGTGAGTGAAAGTTGTGACAATGGCAAGAGTGGACGGTCCCTCTCTAAGTGTAGACCTGTGAGTTGGAGAGAAGGGATCGGAGAGGCCACTTGCTCAAAGGGTTTCAGGAAAATCTCAGGCTGTGGAGTTCCTTAATTATCCCTAGAGGCATTCCTCTCTCATGAGGGCCACATCTCTCTCATCCCACCCCCATATCTGTTTTATTTTATGCATATGTCCCCTCTTTGCCAGAGTTCATCATGTATACTTTATTTCTCTTTCATTTTATTTATTTATTTATTTTTTTGTTTTAAAAGTTTTATTTTATTCTATTTATTTTTTTAATTTCCTTATTATATGTAACCCCCCCCCCCACTTAATGTCTGTCTCTGTATTGACCCCCCCCCCATCCTTCGCCCTTGTGGCAAATAAATGAAATCATTATTATTATTATTATTATTATTATTATTATTATACGAGTGCTGTGAGCGAGAAGAATTGTTCGCACACCGGGTGAAATGCCACTGGTACAGGAGCCAGTCGGGTGGCACCGGATGGTGCTTTTTACAGGCTACCAGCATGAGAGCCGTTCAGTGGGTTACTGGCATCGACCATGTTTGGATGGTGCTTTTTACACAGCACCAGCATGGGAGCCAGTCAGGGGCCATCAACACTGGCATCAACAACATTCACATGGTGCCTTTTTCTTAACATAGAACTAAGAGTCAGACGAATTAGGCGCTCGAATTGAGGCACCTCGTTAGGTCGATCTAATTTGCACACCCAAACAATCTCAGGTGAATATCAAACTCTGAGCAGAAGTGTTTGCACTTGATATTCTTGCAGTGTATGCAGGTAACACAACCCAACTTAATAAAGAGATCCACCCTGGGTTGTTCAGACACGTACTTTATATAAAAAATACTTTCTCTCCTATCTCCAAACTGCAGATTACACATATTGCATACTTGCCACTCTGCTGGCCATTGAGTGGTTTCTCTGTCCTTTCAGAAACCTGGGAAATAAAGAAAAGTAACAAACCAGACTGGGTCAGGCTTGACCCAGGGCTAATCAACAACAACAGCATGTCAGCAGAGATATTTCGGTTATTTAGGTTGTCTTAATTAAGTTTTATATAACGAGCATTTATTTGGGTTTTTTAAAATTAATTGTGTCATTAATCCTTTTTTGAAATGCTTGGTGTAGAGGGGTAAAGAGTGGGGAAGGGGATTAGTTAATCTTAGCGGATTAGACACACCTAATGTGTCTTTTGTTTACCATGGTGACACCATTGTTTCATCACACGCACACATACCAGCACACACACACACATAATATACACAAATACACAGTCATCAGTAGTTGGAAGAAAACATAAGTCCTAAAGAAAAGCATATATATATATATATATACATGTATGTATGTATGTATATATACATATATATATATATATATATATATATATATATATATATATATATATATATATATATTTGTTCTTCACTCATTTAGTTCTGTTCTTATTCTAACTCATATCCAGTAAGAACAACAGTATATAGACATCATCATCATCATCGTTTAATGTCCACTTTCCATGCTGGCATGGGTTGGACGGTTTGACTGAGGACAGGTAAGCCAGGAGCCTGCACCAGGCCCCAGTTTCTCATTTGGCACGGTTTCTACAGCTGGATGCTCTTCCTGCCATTAACGGACGTAACTCTGCTCTGTTTATTATTATTATTATTATTTAGCCATAACAACGCTTGCTACACAACTCACACCTTGACTGTAAGTCAAAAAAGGGGTACATTATAGGAAAAGGGCAAACTAGGGAACAAAGAAGAGGAAATAGAAGTATCGAGAACAACATGAAAAAAAAAAACGGAAGGAAAAGAAAGAAAAAACAGTTCAAATAGTGAAAAAAAAAAGGGGGGGGACGTGCAAGATTCAACAAAGTACAGAGAGATGCGACAGGGTGATGCCAAAGTAGGATGGTGAGAGAGGAGGGAGCTGTAGTAAGAGAATTAAAGTTGAAGTTTTGGTAAGAATGAACAGGTAGAAGGAGGAGATGATATTTGGAGGAGGGGATGTTGTGGTTTATTGATGCGGAAACCAAGGGTTTGGGTTGAAAGATGGTAGAATAGAATAATGAAGAGAAAACCATGGAGAAGTGACAAAAGGAAAAATTGACAAATTGATAAATTGCAAAATTGAAAAACGAAAAACGAATGATTGATATATTTTTTAATATATTTTTTAATATATTTTTAAAATATTTAATAATAATTTGAAATACTTTAAAATATTTTTTCTCTTTTCCTTTTTCATTCTTCATGTTTCAGTCTCTCAATTTTTCCTTTTGTCACTTCTCTACGATTTTCTCTTCATTGTTCTATTCAACCATCTTTCAATGACAATGATGATGATAGTGATGATGATGATAGTGGTGGTGTTGATGATAATGATGATGATGACGATGTATCTTATGAAATATATTTCAGATGCTGCCGACATTATTTGAAATTCTCACACTTGTATTGCTTCTACAATTCCATGGGTCAGACAGCTGTTTAGGCACCTGCAAACCCCTTAAAACGAAGCCCCCACCACACATCTTCCGCCTGCTGCCACAGATGTTCAAGGCTCGAATCCAGCTTACAGACGTCATGGTAGAGTATCACTGGTATTAACTTTTATTGACAGCAGCCCCACCAAGGGCTGGACATTTTGTTGTTGTTGATGTTGCATACTGTATCACTTTCTTCTATTGCTATGTGTGATGTTTAGATCAGAGGCAATGCATTAGATTGTGTGTGTGTATGCATGTGTATATATATATATATATATATATATATATAATTGCTAGAGAAGACAGCAAACATTAAGGCAAGCAATCATCTCAAATCATTTACATAATTATTATTCGAAAAAAATTCAGTCTTACAGCTGTTTCGGGATATCCCAGAGTATGTGGTATTCCGTCATCAGAGACAAATAGGGAAAATGAGAAGGGTATATATTAATGAAATGACAACATGGAGGAAGGGAGTAAGGGAATAAGGAGATGAAGCGAGAGAAGAAAAAAGAAGCATAAAGGTTGACAGTTCAACTTCCTGATGTAGAAATAAGTGCATAAGTCCTTAGGTGTAATCCTGCGTAATCCATTACAGCACTTACCTAGCATACATAGTTCTTTTTAGTGTATTTACTTATCAAATTTTTCTATATGTGACTGGATTTTCATGGATGAGTTCATGAACTTTGGTTCTTTTCTCTTGTCTAAAAGCTGAAGTTTTAAAAAGTACTCTCATGATATCCAATATAATAACTTATTAACCTCTATAGTTTCTGAGAAATGAATGATTGTCATATATTCTCTTATTTTTCATGATTGCTTCCCCAACACAAAACTCTGACCATGACCACCACAGCGGAACCAAACGAGCCTGGTGGAGGAGTATTATGACATGACTAAACTAAAGGCTGGATCAATCACTGAGTACAGACGTCACCGCAAGAGAACACAAATAATTGATTACAAGCACCAGAAGATTGTTTATTACAACGGTAAGAGGAATGAGTGATCACCATTACAATATTTTATAGAAACCATAGAAATCAGACACTTAGCATTGGCAGTTTAGCTTATTTTGCGAAGGTGTTTTGCAGACTTTATCCCATCTAGGTCTGATAATTGCAGCAAAATATATAAGCAGTAAATCACATTTGGAAGTTACTTATTTTCAGTGCTGGGTATATATATGTGCCTGTATATCAATCACAGCATATCTCCAAAGGTCCCAGTCTTCTGTCATTGCCTCTGAGAGGCCCAATGTTCGAAGGTCATGCTTCACTACCTCATTCCATGTCTTCCTGGGTCCACCTCTTTTACAGGTTCCTTCTACATTTAGGAAGTGGCACTTCCTCACACAGCTGTCTTCATTTATATGTACCACATGGCCATACCAGCTCAACCATCTCTCTTGCAGACCACATTTGATGCTTCTTATGTCCAACTTTTCTCTCAGGGTGCTTACACACTGTTGTGTATGCACTCTGACATTACACATCCAGCGGATCATACTAGCTTCATTTCTTTCAAGCCTACGCATGTCCCCAGCATTCATGGCCTATGTTTCACTGCTGAGTAGAATGGCAGTTCACACGCATGTATCATAAAGTCTACCTTTCACCCTGAGCAAGAGACCTTTTGTTGCCAGCAGAACTTTGCCCAGGCTATTCTTACCCGAGTTGCTACACTCTCAGAGCAACCCCCCCCCCCCCACTACCGACTTGGTCGCTTTGTATTAACTACTTCTAGTTTCTTCCCCTGGCATATGATGGAATCTCTTTTCTGTACATCTTCAGTGTTTATTGCCCCTGTGATTCAAAAAAGAAACTTTACCTTTTAACCTTTCTCTGGTAACTGAGAAGAGATTGTGGTTGGGGGCCACAAGACTGCTTCACTTGAAATTAAGTCACTACGCAAGTCAAGAGGGTCTACATCAGCACCACAGGCAAATGTGATGTGTGGAAAGAGAGGGAGAGAGGGAGAGACAGAGACAAACAGACAGACAAACTGACAGACAGGCAAGCAGGCAGACAAACAGACAGACAAGTATGTAAAGCAACCCGCTACATTCCACAGCATCTCAACTAGTAAGTCTCCATCACCTTAGGTCCTGGATTAGCAGGTGCATGTGCGCACACACATTTCTGTGTGTGTGTGTGTGTGTGTGTGTGTTTGGCTAAACGTTGTATGCGTTGAGGTTATCCCCATGAAATGTGTTCCTTTGCTAGCCCTGTATGAACCTGTGGTACCCTACCCCAACACCTAACAAGCATTTGAATATATAGATCTATACAGACACATGCCACACACACACAGATGGATATCTGTGTGCGTGTGTGTGCATGTATGGAAATGTATGTAATATGTATGTATGTATGTATATATGTGTGTGTGTGTGTGTGTGTGTGTGTATATATATATATATATATATATATATATATATATATATACACACACACACATATGTGTGAGTATATTAGTATATATGTGTGTATGTATATCATAATATATAGTAATGTGTGTTTGTGTGCAAATACACACACACACAGCTTTATCTATCCAGCATCATCTCCCGCTCATATGCATCACATGACAGCAATCAGAGTTCCTCCACACACACACACACATTTCCATCCACCCACTTTCTCACTATCTCTCTCTCTTTCTCTCTCTCTCTTTCTACGTAAATACTTCTCGGTCTTGTGACATTGGTCTAAATAGGTTAATCTGCCCTTTTGCAATTCGGTAGGAGAGAGGGAGGGATAGATACAGATATATATAGATATAGAGAGAAATAGGTAAATATACATATACATAGATGCAAATAACTTTATATATATATGTACATATATATATATATATATATATACATATATATATATATGTATATATATATATAGATAGATAGATATGTGTGTGTGTGTATATATATATATATATATATATATATATATATACACACACACACACATATATATATATATGTTTGTATGTATAAATGTAAGATCGAGGGATTGTGCAACTTAGCGGTTCAGCAAAAGAGGCCGATAGAATGAGTACCAGTGTTACAAAGAATAAGTCTTGGGGTTGAATTGCTTGACTGAAGGTGGTGCTCCAGCATGGTCACAATCAAACGATTGAAACAAGTAAAAGAATAAAATAATACATATATATATATATATATCATCATCATCGTTGTTAACGTCCACTTTCCATGCTGGCATGGGTTGGACGGTTTGACTGAGGACTGGTGAACCAGAAGGCCACACCAGGCTCCAATCTGATCTGGCAGAGTTTCTACAGCTGGATGCCCTTCCTAATGCCTATATATTTATATATATATATACATATATATATACATATATATATATATATATATATACACACACACCCCTGCCCCTTGCACATGTAAATACACACATTTCTCATCTCCTCTTTCCGCAGCCACCTCCTGCTGGGTTTCCCCACTCAGCTCAAAAGCAAACTTTGACATCCCCTTCAAGAGTTGTGTGGATATTTTCCGCTTGAATACCAACTTTGAGGCCCAAGTTGCTGACACTGTGGTAGGTGCTTCTCCTTCATTAATTCAATGATTTCTTCATTGATTTATTGTTTTTTTTTTTGTATTTTTTGTTTCCTCTTTTGTTGTATTCTTTTGGAGAAATGCTTGTCTTTACTCCACTGTAATAGGTACACACAAACATATATAAAAATTTCAATTCACCTCTTGGTTTTCAATTATATACAGGAGTGGACCTTAGTGGGGGCCTGAGGGGCATGTACCACCCTCAAGAAAAGAAGTGTACCCTTCTAAGTAACGTCATGTCCTTTTCTCTTGGAATTGTATTCTCTTCTCACCTTGTGGCCTCACTTTGCAAAATTCCAGGTGTGTGCATGTATATATATATATATATATATGAAAAATACCATAAACTTGGCCAAAAAAAAAAATTCTAATTGTTTTTGCTTTTATGTTTGTTCCTTCACCCCCAATAGATCAATGGTATACCAGTGAAGGCTGTCCGCAGCTGTGTATGTGAGCCAACTTTAAATATGACCATTGAGTATTTCCTGCGAGCAGACACAGCTTTCCTCTCACTGGAAACAACAGGTCCTGTCCGTGTGGAGATGAAAGGAATTGGTGAGTTGTATATATGTCTGCAAATTAAATGCTATTCTCTCTCTCTCTCTCTCTCTCTCTCTGTGCCTGACTGTCTGTCTGTGTGACTGTCTCTATTATGTCTATCTATCTATCTGTCTATGTCTGTTGTTTGTCTGCCTATCTCTCTCTCTCTCTCTCTCTATTTATTGATCTACCTCTTTGTCTATCTATCTATCTATCTGTCTATCTATCTACATGTCTATCTGTCTATATATATATATATATATATATATATATATATATATATATATATATATATATATATATATATATATATATATATGTATATATATATGTCTGTCTGTCTACCTCTCTACTTTGCAGTGAAACGTCCCGATGGTAAAACTGAACCATTTACCTACATCTATCAGTTTCTGACCTTTGACCCGACCCCAACAATTGATGAGGATGTCTTCCAGGTAGGTGAAACACCATTTCCCCAATTTAGGAACATTAAGGGCCAACAGGACCAACAAACTCTGTACAAAGGTAAAAGGCAGGATGGTCATGAGTGGAACCTTTGAGCATGGTTCTGTAGTGCTGGGACAGACCTGAAGCTAAACAAAACCACCACCACCACCACCATCACTATTGTTACTATGGCAACCACCGCAACAGTACGCCACCACCACCACCACCACCTCTACCCCCACCCTTTATTTCTCTATTCCAGGTACCCCAAGGTGTAATATGTAACACCAGTATATATTACCACCAGTTACCCAACATTCTACCCCAGTTCACCACCCATGGTGAGATTATAAACACCCGCAATCACAGGCTGTCTGTTTTTAACGTAAGTATTAGCTGTTGCTGTTGTTGTTGTTGTTGTTACACTCTCTGTTGTACCGTCACTCACACTTTTGTTCACTCACTCATACTCTCACTCTATTTCCAGGTCCTTTTTGACTGGCAAGAGAAGTTGATGAGGCTGGAGTTTTACCCAGAAGTCCATGGTAACTCTTCGGATCGGAGCATCCGGATGATAACAGATTATAGGCTAGGTTGGTGTCCCTTCGTTCCTTCTGTGTCCCCCAACACTTACTTCACCCTGTCATAAACCAGACATACACCAAACGAAAAGAATAGGAATGGATCTAATGTTTGGGGGTTTCAAGCTTTTGTGAAAGAGAAGGGAAATCAATAAGAGAAGTAAGTGAAAAAAGAAATAAGATTTTGTTGATTACAGCTGATTAGAGAGACTATATAAATACGTATACACACACATGTATATATATATATATATATATATATATATATATAAATAATAATAATAATAACAATAATTCTTGGATAGAATTTATGAGCATCTAATGCATCGCTATGCAATTTTCTATAAATTGCATGTCTCTTAAGATCACAGTCCATATTCCTGGAATGATTACAGTCTGTAGTATCCATAGGTATCAGGTAGGTCCTCCTTGTTCAATCATTTCTTCAGGCAATAAAACATTAATGGACGAACAAAAGAGGGATGTTCATCCATTTTGATCAGTGCATGATGATGATGATGATGATGGGGGGAGAGAGAGAGAGGTGGTATGGAAAGGTATAAAAAGGAACATGCAAGATCCCCTCAAGTATTCCATTCTATGCAAAGTAACCAAACAACATCTAGAGAAACACTTTCAGAATTATAGACTGAAGAGGCTGAGGGG
Organism: Octopus bimaculoides; assembly: GCF_046866305.1. Lineage (NCBI taxonomy): Eukaryota > Metazoa > Mollusca > Cephalopoda > Octopoda > Octopodidae > Octopus > Octopus bimaculoides. Next base: position 20,772,064 of record NC_142955.1, on the reverse strand, counting down.
GGGGGGCGGCTGAGGGAGTGCAAAGTCTAAGAAGATACAGGAGAGAGAAGGAACTCTGGGGTCAGAGGTGACAGTGCTTAAGAATCAGGAGGGTTTAACAATCACGGACAAAAGGGAGACGGAAGAAGCATGCAAGACCTGCCACTTCTTTAAATCGTTGGTGTAGCTTGATCTTTTGCTGTCAGAAATTTTGGAAGAAGTGTCTCCAATTTTGGTCAGTGTAATCGAAAGAGATCTTGAATTGAAGAAAATAGACAAAGCTTCTGGAAAAGATGGCAAAGAAACAGAGATGTTAAGGTGCAGAGGTGAGGATCGGTTGGAAATTCTTTCATTTCACATCAATTGCTATGAAAAAGCAGGAAAAATACTCTCACAGTAGAAAGATTTGAATTCTATATTACTTCATAAACAGGACGATAAAGACGATTTTAAGAAACCATTTCACTCTTGTCCCACCTCTATAAGCTGTTTATAAAGATCAGTTTGTCTTTTTCTGTCAGTTTATTTTTTTATCTCCATATTTGTCTACATGTCTGTCCACTTCTCTCTCTCTCTCTCTCTCTCTCTCTCTCTATCTCTCTCTATCTATCTACCTACATATCTATGTGTCCCTCTATTTCTCTCTTTCTCTGTCGGTCTCTCTTGCAGGAATCCAGTACAATTTGGACAACAACTTCAGGCCCTGCCTCATAAAATCCTCCTACACCTCCCTCGCCGACCTCGAGAAACTAAGCTGGAGCTATGTGTTGCACGTCGATGACATCTACAGTCTCATGACCCTTAACACGGCCATGTTTAACTACAAAGGAAAAGTAAACAAGCCCCTTCTTATCCCCATACATCTAACACATTATTAAATGGGTGCACAAGCTTGGATGGCCATTGTTGGACTGGCAAAGTAATTGTTGTTTAACCCCATGTCAGCCCTGATCCAACAGACCTTTGATCAAAGAGATTCCAGTGGTGACCATCCTGGCTTTTATTTGAAGATAATGTTTATGGATGTGGTAAGAAGCTTGCTTCCCAACCACATGGTTCCAAGTTCAGTCCCACTGCGTGGCACCTTGGGCAAGCATCTTCTACTATAGCCTCGGGCTGACCGAAGCCTTGTGAGTGGATCTGGCATATGGAAACTGAAAGAAGCCCATCATATATATATATATATATATATATATATGCACACACAAGTATATATGTGGGTGGGTGTGTATGACTTTGTGTCTGTCCCTCCATCATTGCTTGACAAACTGTGTTAGTGTGTTTATGTCCCATATAAACACTTCGGCAAAGAGACCGATAGAATAAAGTACTAAGCTTAAAAATAAGTCCTGGGTTCAAATTGCTTGACATAAACCCTTTAATACTGTGCTGCCCCAGCATGGCCACAGACCAACACATGTTAGATTTAAACCAAGTCCCTCCGTTTCCCTTGCAGCTTAACGTTCGTGGTTTAACAGTTGATGTTTGGGGCAGGAAGAGCACCATCGCAGGCGGAATCACTATCAACCGGGAGTATTATTTCTTGAAGGTAATTCCATATTCTACACTCACCTAAAACAACCACGGAAGAGACACATGAATTGGCCTGTCAGCTGACACACAATGGCTCAAAGCAATCATAGTGATTAATAAAACATTTCATGAATTCCATTTTCTTTTTCTTTCTCTCATATTTTTAGTAAAGTCTATGGACATGAAGGAATTCCTGAAATAAACCCAGTCATACTTAGGGCCATACTGACGTTGACATCAGGTAGCCAAATACAGTGAACAGGCTTTAAACTGCATACTACAAGGTGTATACCCAAATTCTAAATTATTCTAGGTTCAGGCCCCCCCTGCATGGCACCTTGGGTAAGTGCCTTCTACCATAGCCTTGGGCTGACCAAAGCCTTGTGAGTGGATTTGGTAAATGGAAACTGAAGGAAGCCTGCCGCCTGCGTGTGTCTGTGTGTTTGTGATTGTGAGTGTGTTTGTGCTTGTCCCCACCCTCAATCGTTGCTTGACAACCAATGTTAGTGTGTTTACATCTTTGTGACTTAGCAGTTTGGCATTAGAGACTAATAGAATAAATACTAGGCTCACAAAGAATAAGTCCTGGGGCTGATTTCTTAAACTAAAAGATAGTGCTCCGGCATGGCCACAGTCAAGGACTGAAACAAGTAAAAGAATAAAGTAAAAGAATACATCCATTTGCGTGTGTATAAATAATTACACGCACATATTATTATTATTATTATTATTATAGATATTATTGCTGTTGTTGTTGTTTTGTAGACGCTTCACACCGCCGTCCCCATTGGAATATTTCAAAAAGCCTTCAAATTGGTAAGTTGTCATGGTTACTGTTGTTGTTGCTGTTAGAAATCCTCAGATTTTTACAGTTCCAGTGAGGGATTGGATCTGTAGTCTTCGAATCAGCTTTCACCTTTCTGCATTTTTTATGTATGTATATATGTATGTATGGGTGGGTGGATATATTTATATATACCTAACAATATCTTATTTCCTTTATTTACAGCCAAAAAACAACAACGATGATGATGATGATGATGATGATGGAACAGTGGAGTTAATAAACGAATCATGGATACATCTCTATGGTTACGTGCAGGGACACGTCCACCTGGACAACTTCAACATAGAAAGCTGCTTCCACTTGAGAGAAAGGTTTTATATCAACTTCCAGTTAGAAGGTAAGATGGGGGCAGCATGAGGGGCGAGGTAGTGAGGGGGGCGGGGGGGTGAGTGAGATGGACAGGGTGGGTGGAGGGTGGTAGTAATCATGAAAGGGGGAGGTAGAATGCATGCTCATGTGTAAATGTGTGTGCCTGGTGTCCCCTTATCAGACGGGTAGTCATGATGGGTATACTGGGCTTTGTATATTTGTACCTCAGTCTTACTTTGATGGTACGTGCTGCCCTGTCACTCAATTATAATCCATTCTGTTATAGATTCAAAGCCTAAATTTTGTGGGGAGGGGCACAGTCAATTACATCGACTCCAAAAAGACGAAAGGCAAAGTCGACCTCAGCAGAATTTGAACTCAGAACATAGTGATGGGCGAAATGCTGCTAAGCATTTCGTCCAGCATGCTAATGATTCTGCCAGCTCGCTGTCTTAGACAACGACGATGATGATGATGATGATGATGATGATGATGATAACATCATCATCATCATCATCATCTAGGGCTGAAAATTGACTGGATGGAATAAAATCCAAGCAGTTATTATGTGGGCGATAGCATCATTTCGGTATGGAGCAGGGATTACAAAATAGCAAAAGAGGGAAGTGAAGAAAGCGGGTACCAAGACCAGAAAAATGTTGACAGTACACGGAGCCTTCCACCTTAAAAGTGACACCGATAGGCTGTACGTGTCCAGAAGAAAGGGTGAGAGAAGAAGGGTGTATCAGAGCAGAGGAAAACAGCCTAGGGTGGTTATATAAAAATGCTGTGGGGCCACTGTTCAAGCACAGGAAGAAGGCTGGTATCATCAAAACTGAAAAATTGTGTAAATAAAGAAAAATTTAAACAAGAAATGAACAAAAAAAAAGAAGAAAAAGAATAAGTATGGAAGGAAAAGAAAATGTATGGTCAGTTTGCAAGAGATGTGAATGCCAAGACAGGTAGAGAGGGGGCTGGTGGCTATGGATGAGGAGGAGTGACCTGAAGATAGGGACAGAAGCACTCATATGCACAGCAGAAGAATAAGTTTTTAAGGACTAACTATGTAAAGTTCAGAATAGACAACACCACCGAAAGGGACAGATGCAGACTAATGTGGTGAGAGGGGTGAAACAGTATGGCATATCGTTAGACATTTTCCACCATACCCAGCAAAATAAGCTGTGAGTTTTCATATTATTATTAATAATAATAATAATAATAAAAATAATAATAATAACCCAGTAGAACCCCTACAGAAAGTTTGTCTCTTAGGGACAGCAAGGATTATGAGGAGGGCTCTAAGCACTTGAAAGACTGCTGAAAACTTGTGGACACCTAAGGTTACAGGTAGTAACCCGCTACCCACATAAATCCTATCAGGAATAAGACCAAAGCTGAGTCAAACCAAAATAATAATAATAATAATAATAATTATAATAATAATAATAGAGAGTATACATAATTTGTTTGACTTTCTCCTTAACTCACTCTCTCTCTCTCTCTCTCTTTCCCTTTTTCTCTCTGACCCAGATAAATTCGACATATACATCAAGGGCTACGAAAGCCTCATCTTCCCATCATTGCGAAACTCCTTGGCTCGGGCTGCAAATGTTTCCTCAGTAAGAATCAGTAACATGCAGGTATGTACCCACATCAAACACGTGTACACACACTGGTCCCTCTTCTCCACCTCAAACACCCCCCACTGCTATCCACCTCACAAACGCAGTCTCTGCTACCACCCCCCACTTCCTTGCGTCTCACTACCTCCATCACTTCTCCTTTTAACCATTATACTCACCCCCCCCTTTCTATTACAGATAGGACGCCTCTCGTCTGACCTCATGGTTGTACAGTTTACATTGCTGGATGCTCCATCGATTCCAGGTAAGTGACAAAAATAGGACAACAGTCACACACACACACACACATACATATACTTATATACACAGAGAGAGTTATTAATTACTGAGGGATTATCAGTCCCAACAAAATACTTCATAAGTTCTCTTCAACCGAAGCAGATAAATCTTTCACTTTTTACTATATATATATATATATATATATATATATACATATATATTAGAATAAGAATAGCCTGGGCAAAGTTTAGAGAGCTCTTACCCCTGCTGGCGACAAAGGGACTCTCACTCAGAGTAAAAGGCAGACTGTATGACGCATGCATACGAACAACCATGCTACATGGCAGTGAAACATGGGCTGTAACTGCTGAGGACATACGTAAGCTCGCAAGGAATGAAACCAGTATGCTCCGTTGGATGTGTAATGTCAATGTGAATACCCGTCAGAGTGTAAGTATCTTGAGAGAAAAGCTGAACATTAGAAGCATCAGTTGTGGCGTGCAAGAGAGACGATTGCGCTGGTATGGACATGTGGTGAGAATGGATGAGGATAGCTGCGTGAAAAAGTGCCACACCCTAACAGTTGAGGGAACCCGTGGAAGAGGTAGGCCCAGGAAGACCTGGGCTGAGGTGGTGAGGCAAGACCTTCGTACATTGGGCCTCACCGAGGCGATGACTACTGACCGAGACCTTTGGAAATGTGCTGTGCGTGAGAAGACCCGGCAAGCCAAGTAAGATCGTTGCCAGTGCCCCTGGACTAGTTCTTGTGCGGGTGGCACATGAGATGCACCATTTTGAGCGTGGCCGTTGCCAGTACCGCCTGACTGGCTCCCGTAGGATTTTCGAGCGAGATCGTTGCCAGTGCCCCTGGACTGGCTTGTGCGGGTGGCACATAAAAGACACCATTTCGAGCGTGGCCGTTTTCGTGCGGGTGACACGTAAAAGCACCCACTACACTCTCTGAGTGGTTGGCGTTAGGAAGGGCATCCAGCTGTAGAAACTCTGACAAATCAGACTGGAGCCTGGTGTTGCCATCCGGTTTCACCAGTCCTCAGTCAAATCGTCCAACCCATGCTAGCATGGAAAGCGGACGTTAAACGACGATGATGATGATGATGATGATGTATATATACAGTCTGTTAAAGTCTGTCATACTGGCCATGACGAAGGGAAATAGCCCTGAAACTCGAGTCGCCTTTATATATTTATATTTTTATATTTATATATTTGATCCTTTATATTGAACACTCAATATTTCATCTACATTCAATACTTTCTTTCATGGTGCCATCCATTTTTATTTTATTTTATTTTATATTATATATTGTATACTATATTATATATTGTATATTCCATATTCTATACCCCACATTGGTTCTGCAGGAATATAAATAAAACATAAAAAACAGACAGTGTTGGAACTCTTTTAAACAAAATAATATATTCCTCTATACACAATCATACAAAAAACCCACCTTTTTTGTACTTATTTTTACTCGCATATATATATATATATATATATATATATATGGGAGAATATACAAATAATAACAACAGACGAGGACAGGTGGTGTAAATAACAAAAGTATATATTAGTATGACGCTCGGGAATACGGAAAGTCTTTGACGTTTCGAGCTACGCTCTTCAACAGAAAGAATACGGAGACAAGGAGAAAAACAAGGAGAAAAAAAAAAAAATTGATTATATATATATGCCTGCATGTATATAATTGAATCAGACAGTCAACAAGAAGGAATACAGTTGAACAGTTATTTTATAATCACTACCCATGTTGCCATATGATATAGTTCTTCATATATACAGGAATTTGGTTAGTCAACGGTTTACCTGTATAATGGGATCCAGTTGTATTTCTTCAGGTGATATTCAGTTGCTGTTCCTGTTAGTCACAAAATATGTATGTATATATATATATATATATATATATATATATATATATATATATATAATTGTATGTGTATAAACATTTGTGTTTGATATTCCAGACTCCCTTAAAACTAGATACACTCCAATTCCACTGGAAGAGGCCTATTCCAACCTGAAATCCCACAAAGAAATTGAATTCAAGGTCCTTTATCCTCTGATGCATGAGAAGGTAAGAACCAAGCTTCAAACTTTGGATTCCTTATCAGCCACCGAACTCTAAATCCTCAGTTTATTTTGTCTGGGCCGAGGTTGATACTGAACCCGAGGTCTATCCTCATTCAGCAGATCTATCCTCCAATATTTTAATCAAAATGTATCTAGAACTATATGACCATATATGGATGTATCCATCCATCCATCCATCCATGCATCTATCTATCCCATGTCATCCAGCAGCATCTCCATCATGGTCCAAATCAGATATCCAATCTATGTGGGTGTCTTTTCAAAGCATTGTCTGGTTTAAAAAGCCACATCAGATGCCATGATACTTCTAAGGTGTAGGTGCAGGAGGGGGTCAGACTCTGACAACCCCCATATATATATATATATATATATATATATATATATATATATACACACCGTTGGTATTGGCTTACATGTATTGTCTGATCCTCATATACTGCATTAATATTCCTCGCACTTTCCATTGCGTTGTTGCCTTTATTGAACTCATAAAGCTTACCAACCACATGGTTTCAGGTTCAGTGCCACTGCGTGGCACTTTGGGCAAGTGTCTTCTACTAAAGCCTTGTCAGTGGATTTGGTAGATGGAAACTGAAAGAAGCCCATTGTATACATATATTCATATATGTCCGTGTGTGTGTGCATGTGTGTGTATAGAAGCAAGTGTGTGTAGTGTGTACATGGGTCTGAAGCAGTTTGTCCATTGTCTACTTTACCAGGTATTCAGGTTCCATACCAACCAGCTGCAGTCCTTGGTTCGTGAGTTCAGTTCCAGCTCCACAGACCCAACAAGAAGAGGTGAGATTCCAAAACCTACTTCATACAACAAATTACTTCTTTACGCACCAAATCCACATTCTCATGTGTGTGCGTGTGTGTGTGTGTGTGTGTGTGTGTGTGTGTGCATGGGTGTGTGGGTGTGCGGGGGGGGGGGGGTGTACATATATTTCTATTTACATATATGAATATACATATAAGATGCATATTTATATGCATACATTCATATCTGTCATCTATCTATCTATCTATCTATCTATCTCTATACGTACATACACACATACATACATCATCATCATCATGTAGTGTCCGCTTTCCATGCTGGCATGGGTTGGACGGTTTGACTGAGGTCTGGAGAGCCAGCAGCTGCACCAGGCTCCAATCTGGTCTGGCAATGTTTCTACATCATGTCAGCATTTTACAAAATACATTTTAGCAGGAGTTAAAGACAAACCACCGAATGGGCCATAACCTATTCCAGTGTCAATATTTTTTATTTTAGGCATTTATAAAAGACGAACTATTTATGCATACTTAATTATCTCCCCTTGACTGCACTTTTCTTTGAAATACCTGAACTTGATCAAATCAAAAACAGTTCTTAAACCATCTTGTTGACTTCACCAGCTTCAAAAGTGGAAAATAAGTTTAATATTTTTGTCATAGGCACAGGAGTGGCTGTGTGGTAAGTAGCTTGCTTACCAACCACATGGTTCCGGGTTCAGTCCCACTGTGTGGCACCTTGGGCAAGTATCTTCTACTATAGCCTCGGGCCGACCAAAGCCTTGTGAGTGGATTTGGTAGATGGAAACTGAAAGAAACCCGTCGTATATATGTATATGTATATATATATATAAATGTATGTGTGTGTGTATGTTTGTATTTCTGTGTTTGTCCCCCCCCAACATCGCTTGACAACCGATGCTGGTGTGTTTACGTCCCCGTAACTTAGCGGTTCGGTAAAAGAGACCGAATAAGTACCAGGCTTACAAAGAATAAGTCCTGGGGTCGATTTTCTTGACTAAAGGCGGTGCTCCAGCATGGCCGCAGTCAAATGACTGAAACAAGTAAAAGAGTAAACCCTGAACAGCAATATTTCACAAGTTTTTTCTTTGTGAGGTGTTTTTGTTATAATATTACCTTTATGATTTTAACTCAAGTGCCACACCACTCAATAAACTTCATATCACACACACACACACACAGACACTTACACACACACACACACACACACACACACACACGCAAACAGCTTTAAATTGAACCTGCATTCAAAGATTTCTGTTTCTGTATTTGTTCTTGTAGGTGCCATGGTTGGACTTGGTCTTGGTATGTTGTTTATTGGTGTCTGCTCTGGACTGTTGGCTGGCTATTTCATCTACCGGCGCGTCCTCTCGGCCGATATACCTTATGAACTGACCAAGTAACAGATGAGATCAATGGGAGTGGTGGGGGCACTGGTGGCAGTGGGGATGGCTCTGATGGCAGCAGCAGAAGTGGTGGTGGTGGTGGTGGTACAGTGGCAGTGGTGGTCGCTGAGGCGGTAGTTGTGTATAACTGTCTCTGTGGACAATTATATACAGACCCTAATTTGGTGAGGAGATCCCAGAACAAGACTGAAACTAGCCAGTTTGACACACACACACACACACATAATGGGCTTTTTACGATTTTCATCTCCCCAATCTGCACACACAAGGTTGTGGTCAGCCCATGGCTATAGTAGAAGACATTTGCCCAAGGTACCATGCAGTGGGACTGAACCCAGAATCATGTGGTTGAGAAGCAATCTTATTCCTATTGTCATAGATTTCTTGAACTGAGGTTGATAAGGGGTGGAAGCAACAGTGCCCATGCTACACATTCACCACCCAACACTACAACACAAACCACACAATACATGTTCGTATACAGTTAGCACCCAATACTATAACACTCTATTATTATTATTATTATTATTATTATTATTATTAAGATGGTGAGCAGAATCGTTAGCATGCTGGATGAAGTACTCAGTGGTATTTTGCCATCGCTCCGTTCTGAGTTCAAATTCTGCCAAGGTAGACTTTGCTTTTCATCCTTCTGGGGTCAATAAAATAAGTACCAGTTGAATATTGAGGGCCAATGTAATCAACTCATCCCCTCTCCCAAAATTGCTGCCCTTGTGGCAAAATTTAAAATTATAATAATAATAATAATAATTATTATTATTATAGACATTGCGCAGTGTCCAATATCGTGAGGTTGTTGATTGAAGATATTGTATCTTCCAGGGGTTAGGGTTTGTACCATTTGTCAAGTCACAACAAGGACCTCACACAGACCCTTCTACATGCAATATGCATGCAGTTCCAAGTAATGGCAACCTTTGCAATACACCTAGGCTGTAAGGTATTTCTAGTTTATGCCAACATCTATCTATCTATCTATCTATCCCTCTATATACACCCCTTAGTAAGTATCCATGCACTTCATCAAGAAAGCAAGCTGGCAGAGTCATTAGAATGCTGGGGGAAAATGCTTGGCAGCATTTCGTCCATTTTTCCATCCTGAGTTCAAATCCCACCAAGGTCAATTTTACCTTTCATCCTTTCAGGGTCAATAAATCAAGTACCATGAAATACTGGGGGTCAATGTAATTGACAAGTCCCCTCCCCCAAAATTTCAGGCCTTATGCCTTGAGTTGAAAGGATTATTATTTTAATCATCATCATCATCATTGTCATTAATATTAACAAGAAAAATAATATTTCAAAATGAGCCATTCTCCCACACTGATCCAACTCACAAAAATATAAAGAAGTCTGAAAAAAATATATAAAAATACAATTTTTTTTCCAAAATCAATTAAAAAATAAAATTGAAAATTTTTAATGGCTTTTTGGTGTGTTTTTTGTTTTTGTTCTTTTTAGTTTTCTGGTGAAAGTAGGGGGGAAGGGGTGTCATTTTTTATACTTTTATGTGAGGTTGAGAAACTTCCAGCTTAATTGTACTGTTCTGATATATATATACATACATACATGTGTATATATATATATATATATATATATATATATATATATATACACATACATACATGTATATGCATATACACATGGATATGTGGGCACAGGATGTCACAAAACATAAATAACAAACGATACGAAGTACAAGGACATGGAATAAGGACTTTTTTTGCGAGCAACGAAAGAAACAAATGGAAAACAAGACAAGCAACACAAGGAACGACCCTTCATTAGTTGACGGCTGTTTTTCTAATCCGTATTTCGAGCAATTCATGACAAGATACACCTTCGATCAAACAGTTGCCCCCACAAAACAAATTAAATAAAATTTGGGATTTGCAGAGGGTCAAAACAAATTGGTGAGTTCTGCCTTTTGTTAGTTTTGTTAGACGTGAGTGTGGGGGTCACAATGGTTAGACAATATAAAGGAGAGAGCAAATAAACATTAGATGAGCAGCCAAAACAAATGCTAGGAACATTTCATGTGGTATGCTGGAGGTTACAGCGGTAGTTTTTTTTAATTCTTTCATTGTAAAGGTAAGAAAGACCTAAAAGTGTTCCAGGACCTTATTTTTTTGGTAATTTAAAAAAAAAATTTTTGGTTGTCAAAATTAGTGTGCATCCTTGAGAACGAAGCATCTACGATGTCAGGAAATACTGTATACACACACAGACACACACAAACGTGTGTGTATATATATATACAGAGAGAGAGAGAGAGAGTTCACAGAGACAAAGTGACCAGTACTGGTGGCACGTGCAAAGACCCTTTCGAGTGTTGGGCTTCACAGAGGCAATGACAAATGACTGAAATCTTTGCCATTATGTCATGCTTGAGAACAAGGCCCATCAACCCAAGTGAAATTGTAGCTGTGACAGATACTGGTGTCACACAACTGGCACCTGTGTTGGTCGAACGTAATAGCATCCATTGCACATGCAGAGTGGTTGGCATTAGGAAGGGCATCCAGCTTTAAAAACCTTGCCAAATCAGACTGGAGTCTGTTGTAGTCTTCCAGCTTGCAGCACTGGTCAAACTGTCCAACCTATGACAGCACTGGCATCAGCTACATTTGGACGGTGCTTTATATGTACCACTGGCATGGGGATTACAACTTCAATTTCCATTTGATTTTGATGTCCCCTCCTCTCTCAAAAGATTTTTGCCTTGCAAGTTACTTGGTGACCCTGTCAGTGCAGGGTCACCAAATAAAAAGCCTCCAGTTCACACTGTGAAGTGGTTGGCGTTTGGAAGGGCATCCAGCTGTAAAAACTTAGCCAAAACTGACCTTGCCTGTGCCACGTAAAAAGCGCTTGGGGGGTTGGTGTTACGAAGGGCATCCAACTGTAAAAATCCTGCCAAAACAAACAGAGAACTCTGATGCAGTCTTCTGCCTGGCTGGCTCTTGTCAAACCGTCCCACCCATGCCAGCAGGGAAGGCAGACGTTAAACGATGACGACAACACGACGATGAACTTGTGTAAGCTGAACTCTGTAAAATGTTTGAGAAAGAAACCTTGCCATTTCTTGCAATACATCTAAGGCAAACATTTTTTCAGGGGCCCTTAAAATACTTTAATGGATCCCCAATTTACTATTCTGCTCTGTGGGCCCCCAGAAATCTTAAATGGACCGTCAGGGACCGTATGAACCCCGGATGAGAGCCCCCTGCTCTAACTTAATTACCAGGATGATGGCGAAACAACAACACTTGGCTGAATTTGTTAATCTTTCAGTCCAAACTACACTTATCCATCAACTACCACGGGTATTATGTTCCAAAACACCCCCCACAATGGGTGAAAATCCCCGGAGTAAAAAACGAGTTCTGTACTGGAGACTTCTTCCGGAAATTCCCCCCGCCCCAACCTATAACTTTTTAACCAGTAATTAAAAAACAAACAAACAAACAAATTCTTCAGATTCACGTTTTCAATACCGGAGATTACAATCCAGCAGACAAAATTTCCTTTAACCCCCCCCCCCCCCCTCCTCCAACCTACCAAATTTATTTGCTTTGTTTACAGTTGCCAAGACGTGCTGTCACGCACAGAATGACAGCTTCTAAATCTTCCTGATTGGGTGAAAATGATCAAACTTTAAACCTCTATAACTTTTTAAAAAACATTTATATATACGTATATATATATGTGTGTGTGTGTGTGTGTGTGTGCGTTGATAGAAAGACAGCCGTGTACATAACACTTGCGCACATACACGCCTATCGTATTTAATAGGTTCATTAAATGTACACAGACATGTCTGTACGTGTGTGCACCATCTATCTCAGGATAGGATATTATATTAGATAAATGATATGCATGGTGAGCCAACCTTTGACATTTTATTTAGATTACATTATTATTAAGGCTGCGAAGGCGGCGGTGAGCTGGCAGAAACGTTAGCACACCGGAATAAATGCTTAGCGGTATTTAGTCCGCCGCTACGTTCTGAGTTCAAATTCCGCCGAGGTCGACTTTGCCTTTCATCTTCTCGGGGTTGATAAATCAAGTACCAGTTGAATACTAGGGTCGATATAATCGACTTAGCACCTTCCCCAAAATTCCAGATCTTGTGCCTAATGTAGAAAGGACTATTATTATTCGCCGAGGTCGACTTTGCCTCTCGTTCTTTCGGAAAATAACAATCCTCTTTACTCCCAGTTTCTAAGCGGTATTTATTGAAAATTTCGTTAAAAAGTATCCATTCTTCTGTAAGTTATGGAGCAACAAAATTTAGTGTGTGGTGTCGGAAGGTAGACATCTGTAGTTCTGCCAAATTAACTAACCTCCTCCCCCAACATTTCAGGCCCTGTACCTAGAGTAGAATGGATTATTATTATCATTATTCCATCATATACGTGTGTATCCATCATTAATTTTACATATTTTATTCATGTTTTAGAAAAATGATGAATGTCTTTGGCAATTCCGGAGCGAACTGAATTTGTGCGTGGTTTTTAGCGCAGCCTGTTTTGCAATATTCTTCCGTCCTTTTCGCGACGGTTTCTCTTGGAATCGTAGGATGGAAAGTGAAACCAGAACCAAACCGGAAGTTGTTTGAATCATGACGGGAGACAACTTCCTGTAAGATGGCGTGTGCCGAGTCAGAACTTTGTGACATCGATGATAAAATGGAATTGAAAGAAGGGGAGAACGACCCGAATCAAGAAATGGACAGTCATACGGACGATGACGATGGAGAGGATTACGAAAATATTGTGAATCTCGGTTTCCTAGAAGAGACGGACCCGCGTTTACTGAGGAGTCACATGTTTCCAAGCAAAGTGGGAGGTTGGCCAGCTTGGTTGTCCCTTTCGCCGCTTCCATCCCCCGATCAGCTGCGATGCCGCCTCTGCGCTGGTCCCTGTATATTCTTGCTACAGGCTTACGCCCCTATTAACAAGCTTACTCGGGCCTTCCATCGGACACTGTTCCTGTTCGTGTGTCGAAACGGAGCCTGCAACCGGCTCAACTCGGCCGAAAACTTTCGCGTGTTCCGCGCCCAGCTGCCGCGTGTAAATCGCTTCTACAGCTGCGAACCCCCGCCGCTTCTCTCACGGCCCACATCGTCACAGTCGACAGTAAAACTCAAAGACACGATCGCATCCACCAACACCTGCAGCACCATTTCGATACCAAACAACGACGAAGACGATGGTGATGAAAACGTCGGCGCTGACGATGACAGCATTGCTGTTGACCTCGCCTCCGACGAGGCACCATGTGCCGTCATGTACCAAAGCGTGTGTGTGGTGTGCGGAGCCGCCGGGCCGAAGAGATGCGGCGGTTGTCTGAACGTGACTTACTGTGGCAAACAACACCAGGCAGTCGACTGGCAATACGGTCACCGCAACATTTGTAAAAACAGATCGTCAAACACAAACACAGGTAAGTTACCATTTTCCTATCGGTGTTGGTCGCCTTATATCCCAAGTCATTCCTCGTCCAGCTGACCTATGGTCAAATGAACGGAATTCTCTTTTAAGCGCCTCATACAAAACCCTCGTAACTTTTGAATATTTGCGAATTTGTATTCTACACACAGGAATTCATACGATTATGCAAAAACCAAAATAGAAAAGAAAGATCGCTGCCTGATTTAATGGTTATTTAGCTGTTGTTTTTGGCACGTTTCATGACCACCTGATAGCCTCCTCGCTTGGTTTGTCAGTCTTGTTATTGTCGATAATCTTGCTGGGATTTAAGCCCAAAATTTGGACTTTCCGTATTTTAAACTGTGATTTAAAAAGAAAAATTCGAAAAACTACCCCCCGCCTCCATCAACACAATTTTTTTCTTTTTTGGGGTTTCGTAAACTTTAAAAAAATCTTTTTCTTCGTCTTATGAATTTCTGTGTGGAATACAAAATTCGTTAAAAGCATGGTAAGACTGTTGTATTAGTGTCTGTACTGACAGTTGTAGATATACGTGGAGTGTGTGGGAGAGACAGTGTTGTTAGGATGGTGTTGGGAAGGTGCCTGGCTTGCTTGCTTGCTTGTGGTATTCGGCTTACGGTCGTGAGTTCGATCTCCAGTAGCGAAGAAAAACTTTGAGAATTTCTATACATTTCTCGAACATATTGCGGAAGTTTATCCTCCCTAAACCCCACCAGCACGGCTTCCCCGAACACACTTCTCGACAAAACTCATATATTTCTGTAAAAAAAAAAAAAAAAAAAAAAAAAAAACACGGTCTAATTTCATTTTACTGCGGGAAATTACTCTGAAAGAAATCTCTGCAGAAAGGTGAGTAGATTGATTACACATTTCTTGCTTTATGTCATCGCAGTTTTGTTAGATTTGGCTGTTATTTCTAGCATGCAAATAGCCTGCTTGGGGGGAGTGACATTTTTCAAACAATTTGTTTTCAGAATCATAATCTCTGTATTTTTTTACGCATTTCTAAAAAAAAAAAAAATTTCCGAAAAATATTTTAAAAAGAGGAAATTTATCGAAATTTTGAATTTGAGATTTTTGAAAATTTTCTGTTGTGTTTTGGTGGCAGGTGGAGCAAGCAGAGACCAACCCGGTGTGCTGTTCAAAGAGTATGAACTGGTGACGGAGACGGAAGAGATGGAGAGTGATGCAAACGACAGCAGTGAAGAGGATGAGAACAGTGGTGGCGGTGGTGGTGTTGACGGCTCTTCAAACACAGCCCTCATCAAGGCAGGGCCTGGTAAAGGCAACAAAACGGGAAGTGGTGGTCACCTGACGGACCTCGAAGCATACGCCCGAAAGGAGACATCTGACGACAAGGAGTTCCTCAAGTTTCGCCGCCGCATTCGCCATGACCCAGAACAGGTGAGTTGTTCCCCCAACCCTTCTCATACGTGGGGGTGGGGTATAGGGAGTGTTTGGGTGTGTGGTTTGCTTTTTAGATTTTCTTTTTTGACTGTTAATGGGTTGTTTATGTAATTTCATTCCCACCATCATCATCACCACCACAACCATCATCACCGTTACTACCACCACCACAACCACCGCCATCACCAGAATGTTTGGGTTTCTCAATATGAAATCTAATTAGATTTTGGCAATGCTTAAGTATCCGTGTCTTGTTCTAGGAGGTTCTGTGACACACACACACACACACACACATCTGTAATCTATGAAGATGTTGATAATAAAGTCTTGTGTTTTCTGTTTTGCTTGCAGGTTGTCCGATACCACTTGGGTGGTGACGTATTGTGGGTGTCCAGTGATAATAAACCGAGTGAACACAGCATTCCACCATGTTCTTCTTGTGGAGCCCAACGCATTTTTGAATTTCAGGTAAGTCTTCCAAACAAACCCACATTTTGATCATAGCAGGGCATAACTTGAGTTCCAATATTCTGTACATATATTGGCATATGTGTGTGTATGTGTATGTGCGTATACATACATACATGCATAACAATAATCCTTTCTACTAAAGGTACAAGGTCTGAAATTTGATGGGAGGGGACTGGTTGATTACATTGACCCTAGTTTTCCACTGGTACTTAATTTATCGAGCCTGCAAAAATGTTATTGCCTGGAGGACGATGATGAATAAGAGGGGGCTGAGGACTGATTCTTGGTGGACCCCAACCTCTGTCCAGAATTCTTCACTGTACCCATTGCCAGCCCTCACTTTACTGACAGCATCCCTATACATGGCTTGTACAGCTCTCACTAACCACTCATCTATCCCTAGTTTCCTCATTGACCATCCGATAAGGGATCGGGGGACTCCATATCAACGAAAGCCAGGTACAAAGGTTTATCTTTGGCTGGGTATTTCTCCTGCAGCTGTCTTACCAGAAATATAGCATCAGTGGGGTTTTTCCCTAGCACAAACCCAAACTGCATCTCATCTAGACTGACTCTCTCCCTAATTAGTTGGGCTATGACCCTCTCCGTGACTTTCATTACCTGATCCAATAACTTGATACCTTTGTAATTATTAGTGTCTAAAGCATCACCTTTACCTTTGTAGCAGTTGACTATGGTGCTGCTACACCAGTCATTGGGTATGACTCCTTCGTGTATCACCTGGTTCGTAATACGGGTGACTAGGCTGTAGCCAACACTGCCAGATATTTTGAGCATCTCTGCAGTGATTCCTGATGGGCCGGGGGCTTTCCTTGTCTTCATACCCTTAATTGCTTTATCTACCATGGTACTGTCAACTCGGATAGCTGGTCCCTCTGTTGGGTTGACATTTGGCAGATTCTCTTTCTCCCATTCATTCTCTTCATTTAGCGTTTGGCACTAGTGGCATCTCCAAGTCTCACTCAAGTGAGCCATCGTCCATGTGGATACATTTCTCTCCCATGACATCATGATTCTCTCTCACACACTGTCTTGTAACACGAAACAGTTCAAATCTTTGGTCCTCACAATGCAGAACACTGGCAAATTTTTTCTTATCTGCTTCCCATTTGGTAAGTAATCCCGTCTCCTAGCTTCCCTTCTGGCAATCTGATACAGTTCCCTTCTACCACCGTTCTTCCAGTCCTTCCATGCCTGTTTCTTTTCCTTAATGGCCCTGTCAACTACATTGTTCCACCACATTACCTTGAGTTGATAGGGGACTTTGCACCACCCACAGATCGCTAACTACTAATCTATGTTGCAGGGTGCATTCTTCACTTGGGAAGGTTTGGCATTTATAAGTAGCCGTCTGTCCCATTTCCTGGCGAGGCTGTAGTCAATCTGACTTGTGTGTATACCAGACCAGTTGGTGAATAGGTGACTGGCAGGTTTCCTGATGTTTGTTTTACAAACCATAAGATTATTTGCATTGCAGAACTCCAGCAGCCTGGTTCCCTCCTCATTGTGGGAACCAAAACCATAGCCACCATGGAAGCCCCCTGCATGCTGTCTAACATGCCCATTGAAGTCACCGGCCACAAAGGGAAGGTCCTTGTCATTCGTCGATGAGGTGGTCTGCAAGAGGGTGTCATAACATTGCTCTTTCTGCCCATCAGGTAGCCCTGGCTGAGGGGCATAAGCTGAGATTATGGTTGCTAATCCATGTCGCAGCACTAATCTAAGCTTAAGTATTCTATCACAGACTCTGGCCACCTCGATTACCTTATCACCTCATTCCTCCGCAAGAAGTATACCCATGCCTCCGACCCCATCAGTGTTCCCTACCCAGAAAATCTTATATCTATGTTGTTTGCCTGTGAGGAACCTAGCAGAATTTCTTCCCCACCTTACTTTTTGGATGCAGCACAAATCTACACATCTCTGTTCAATATATATATATACACGCATACACACCCATCGTTATGTCTTCTGTGTGTCTCTACGTCTTCTTTGCTCCCTTCCAGGTGATGCCACAACTGCTGACCCATCTTGGTGTTGATATTTTGGAGGACAGTCTCGACTGGGGAACACTGGCTGTGTATACCTGTGCAGACAGCTGTGACATTGGGGTGAAATATGTACAGGAGTTTCTATGGAAACAGGACTATTCCTCAAAATGCTCTTGAAATTAAATAAAACAACTTATTTTTATGCTTTTAATTGTCTTTAATTGTCACTTTCCATCATCATCATCATCATCACCATTTTAATGTCCGCTTTCCATGCTGGCATGGGTTGGACGGTTTGACTGAAGACTGTTGAGCCAGAAGGCTGCACCAGGCTCCAGTCTGGTCTGGCAATGTTTCTACAGCTGGATGCCCTTCCTAACACCAACCACTCTGAGTGTGTAGTGGGTGCTTTTTATGTGCCACCTGCACAGGGGCCAGTCAGGCTGTAAAAAATCACTGCAAACAATTGCAGTAATGAAAACTTGAGAATGCAAAATTTCAGGATTGCCGTCTGGATTTGATCCAGAATCTTTTTCATTTACTTACAGAATTGGCCTGATTCCAAAATGGTATGATACATTTTGCCATGGCCTCTAGGAGTATCTAAAAGTATGACACACTGACATTCGACATTCGTATTATATTAGAAGACACTTGCTCAAGGTGTCACACTGTGGTATTGAACCTGGAACCCTGTGATTGGGAAGCAACCATGTGGTTTCATTTTACATGTATGTTTATATGTATGTAGGTATAGCAGTGTGGTTAGAAGCTTGCTTCTCAACCACATGGTTCTGGGTTCAGTCCCACTGCATGACACTTTGGGCAAGTGTCTTCTACTCTAGCCCCAGGATGTTAAAATGGTGATGATGATGAGTCGTTTGAGTGGATTTGGTTCACGGAAACTGAAAGAAGTTTGTTGTGTGTGTGTGTGTGTGTGTATATAAATATATATATATATATAGAGAGAGAGAGAGACACTGGTGTGGCTGTGTGATAAGAAACTTGCCTGGAACCAGGCCACATTAAAAAGAACTGTCCCCAGGACCACAGTAGGGTCCTGGAACAGTTGGTTGAGGAAGAGCTCCCCCCTCCTCCTTCGGAGGTAGAGATGGAGGCAGTTGAGGAGGTGGAGACCTTCCTGAAATAAAAAAGGAAGAAGGTGGGCAACCATGGTTGCCCACCAAGGGACCCCAAAGCCGTGGGTGGGAGAGATGATCCTCCGGTTGAAGCAGAGGAACTACACCCTCCCATATCAAAGACAAGAAAAAGAACGGGACAGTGCCGGTGGTTAGCAGCACACTGCCAGCATGTCCTGAAACGTCGTCGGTGGGAATTGTGGCCCGTGGGAATTGTGGCCCCTCCCAGTTGAATAAATGAGGAATTTGTGATCTTCTTTCTTAAGGGAGGGGCCATAGAGAGTATCTTCTACTATAACCTCTGGGCCAACCAAAGCTTTGTGAGTGGATCTGACATATATATATACATATATATATATATATATATATATATATATATATATATTTATTAGCTGTAAGACCTATTTATAAATGTTTTAAAATATACACAGCCTTGGTTTTTTTTTTTTTTTATCTCATTACGAAAAGTAAATCCTTATATTCACACGCTGGTATATGACCTACGTGGGACTCCTTATTCGCATAATCACCGAACCTGGAGCCTAACCATGGTCTATCCATAGCACTTACTCAGCATTACTTGAAACCTCTGGGTCTAATTGACACTACTATCGCTCATAACCTATATGTGTGTGTGTGTGCAGTATATTATATATGCATGTTGGCGCACACACACACACCACGGGCTTCCTTCTGTTTCCGTCTACCAAAGCAAAAGCATATGGCACTTACCGAAAGTGTCATGCAGTTAGACTGAATCCAAACAACCAAATAGGTTGCGAAGCCACGCCTGAAAAAATATTTTTTAATTTATTTTTAATTAATCCAAGTTAAAACGAAAAATTAATAATTAAAAGCCAGCATTGTAAAAAGTTGGAGAATCGGAAAAAGTTCACGAAAATGCAGTTTTAATTAAAACCATAAGAATTAATTGTGCAACTCTGCTCTGTTTTATTTTGATTAATTAACTAAAAAAAAAAGAAATATTCCCAAATTTTGTAAAATAGACGCAATGTGGGCGTTGATTGCGTTAGAAATAGCAGCTAAATATCCCTAAAATCTCACGGCCTGTCGGCTTTAGAAAAAAAAGAGAAGAAATAAGAGGATATGTTGTATAATGTATTCTTAAAGAAATAACACGAGATGATCACAAGCTAAGCGCCTTTCCTCCATAAATCTGCTCCACTAAGGTTGACCTCGGGTTAAACAACAAATGCATTACGTTTCCGTAATCGCAAAATGTGGTTATTACAAAATGTAAACGAAACGTAATGAAACGAAAAAGTTTTGTTGCTAGCAAGTAGAATATTTTTTATCATCATCGCCATGGTTATTATTATTATTATTATTATTATTATTCCATCGAGGTCGTCTTTGTCTTTCATCCTTTCGGGTCGATAAATTAAGTACCAGTGAAATACTGAAGATTCGACGTAATCGATTCGTTTCCTCCCACCAGGCCTTGTACCTATAGTAGAAAGAGTTATTGTTATAATTATTTCCAAATCTTTACGTTCAGAGTTCGAATACTGCCAAGGTCAACGTTACTTTCATCCTATTGGGTTTTGGTAAAATAAAGACCACTCGAGTGCAATAAAATCGATAACGCCCCCCACTCCTCCTCAAACCCTTCCTACTCACACATTTTCCCTTTTGTACCTACCCTATACTTAATTAATTGATAATTAAGCACTCTTAATACTAATTATATAGAAGTCTTTAGTTTTAACCGTATTTCATAAAAATTCAACGAAACAAATAATTATCAACGTAACAATAATTTCTTTTGTTTGTTTCCAAACGTTCAGGCTTTCGTATTTCGTAACAAAATCCTTCGTTTCGCTGTTATTAGTAGCTTTCTTTAAGCCTTCCATTTTCCTTTCAGCCGGCAACCCCGTGTGCGTGTGTGTGTGAATACGCTATCCAATATTTTTTTTTTCATCTTTCTACTGGAACAGCAGAGTATGATTCAATAGAAAAATTTAGTTGCTATTTCTAGCATTTAGAACAAACATTAACAAGTGGATAACTCCGTAAGCCATTTTCTCGATTTCGTTTCACCTACTTTCTATGCATCAAAAAATATTTTTTGTTAACAATT
>NC_142955.1:20728086-20745586 GCF_046866305.1 Octopus bimaculoides | reverse complement strand
TCGTCCACAAAGGTCTATAGTAGACTCCTTATGGATCGATCTCCTTGGTTATATATCAAAAATTTATATAATACAAATGTTTAAGCCTTTATATAATACAAATGTTTAAGCCTTTATATAATACAAATGATATGTAAGCATATGTATATACCTACATCTACATGTATATATAGATGCATATCCGGGTATAGGACGTCAAAAAAAAGTGGACAAAAAAGGAACGGGAACATAAACAAAGCACAAAAAAACGAACTATTTTTCGGACACATACATATATTGGCTGATGTCAGCGCTGTCCGACTGGCTCCCATGCCAGTGCCACGTAAAAAGCACCCTCTGAACATGGTCAATGCCACCCCATCCCACCCCCCTGCCCTGTCTGGCTCCTGTGCCGGTGGCAAGTAAAAAGCACCCACTACACTCTCCGAGTGGTTGGCGTTAAGAAGGGCATCCAGCTGTAGAAACACTGCCAACTCAGATTGGAGCCTGTTGTGACCTCCTGGCTTGCCAGACCCCAGTGAAACTATCCTACTCATGCCAGCATGGAAAACGGGCATTAAACCAAAGTCTTAGTAAATAGGAAGGCTCTCAAATCACAAACCCCTTCAGGTAGATGGCCCTGTAGAAAAGGTGTAGTTGATAGCTTCCATTACCTAGATGACCAAGTCAGTAGTGGGGGTGGTTGCTCTGAGAGTGTAGCTGCTAGAGTAAGAATAGCCTGGGCAAAGTTCAGAGAGCTCCTATCTCTGTTGGTAACAAAGGGCCTCTCGCTCAGGATGAAAGGTAGACTGTATGATGCATGAGTGAACAGCCATGCTACATGGCAGTGAAACATGGGTTGTGACTGCTGAGGCCATGCATAAGCTCGCAAGGAATGAAGCCAGTATGCTCCGATGGATGTGTAATGTCAGTGTGCACACATCACAGAGTGTGAGTGCCCTGAAAGAAAAGTTCCAGCCCCATTTAGTAAACAGAACTTCTTTATACAGTTCTCCTCATCTAGAGGACCCCTGTGTTTATACCAGTGAAACCATTTTTTTCTTGCACTCAATGACTTATTCCTCTAATTCCCTGTTTTTTTAACTCAGCACCCTTCTATAATTCTTTCGTCCACACTCACATTGCACATCTATGATTACAGACTCATTTCATTTCTCTCTCCACTCTCCTCTTGTCCTCTGCTTTCAAGGCCCATGGCTCACTACCATGCAGCATTGCGGTTCTGACACAAGCATCATACTGTCTGCCTTTCACTCTGAGGGAAAAGCCCTTCATTGCCAGCAACCGTTGTCACTTCCTGAGCTTTACCCATCCACTTCTTACTCTGGCTTTCAGGCCCCCCCCCCCCGTGCCTTGCTAATTATATCTCCTAGGTAACAAAAGCTTCTAATGAGTCATTTGGGCATTTTAGAGGCTCGATTTCCAGTGTCCTCGTATGAACTGCCCCGGTGCATATGAGGACACTCTGATATACATACACGGATTTCTCTATACTTTCATGTCTGCCTTACTCTGTGTCTATGTGTGTGTGTGTGTGTGTGTGTGAAATCAGAAAAATCAAGTTACTTTATGTGATTCTCGTTGACAACATATCAGTCTGTCTGTTTGTCCCATGTGTGGAACAAAGGTCAACTGTGTGCTTATATGTTGGTGGTGGTGGCTGTACATAAAGTTGTTTGATGGCTGGAAAGAAAGTAAGACTTGAGTGGAAGGTGGCGAAGGAGGTGGCCTGAGAGATACGTGAGCGAAACGGAGAGAGGATCAGAAATTTAGACAGACACACACACAGACAGGTAGGCGGATAGACACAGAGATAGGTCAATAAAGAAATGGATCATTAGATCTCATGAAATATAGATAGATCGATAGGTATATAAATACAGATAAATAAGTAGGTGTATAGGTATAAAGATACAGGTGAGTACGAGTTCATAAGCTGTCCACGATGCAATGGTCGAACTTGACGAAATGTATTTTATTTTTCGACATAGTGTCCCCCTGCAGTCCATACACTTCTTGCATTGGTGTTGCAGCACTTGGATTCCCGTGGTATAGAAGCCCTCATCCAGATCCTCATAAAAGTGCTCAACAGCAGATATGACCTCATCATTGGGATGGTCCTGCTTCCCAGCCAAGTGTTTTTTTCTTGTTGGAGAACAGAAAGTAGTCAGATAATACCAAATCAGGAGAATATGGAGGGGGATCAACCAGTTGAAAGCCACAGTTGTGCACAGCAGCCATTGCAATGTCAGACTTGTGTGCAGGAGCATTGTCCCCGTGGGGCAGGACCCTATTAGCTGTCTGATGAACATTTAATCCTCTCATCCATCACCATGTGGTGAACACATCAATGTTTTCTTGGGTGGTGGCTGTAGCAAAATGTCTGAACCTTGGGTCATCTTCAAGTCTCTCTCTATCCCTGCCCTTTTCTGCACAGTTGATAAAACTGGAGCATTATCCCCTAATGTAATAACCATGTCAGCAGGGGTGTCCTTTGATGCTAACCCCTTTTTCTGCAGATATTTGATAACACCATGGTGCCAAATTTTATCCACTTTCATGAAATGTCTCTAGTACTACTTTTCCAAGTCCTCAATTCTGGACTGAATGTGGATTTATCTGGAAAGAAAACATGCAGTGAGCATCAGTAAAGGTTGAATTTAATGCATGCCAAGTTTAATTACTGTATTATGATAACTCCTTCTCAGCCAGCCTATGAACTTTTCAGCCCACCCTCATGGAGAGGTACATAGATGCAGACAGAGACAGACGGACAAATTCTAGTCTGAATCTATTAGTGAGTAATAATAATACAGACTGGACATTGTGGACTTTGTCTGCTGACCAGTCTAATTTTGTGCATCTGCAGATTTTGGTCCAGACCACTGTAGAACCAAGCAAAGTGGACTAAGACAGAACACCTGGTATCCTTGTTGTTGTTATACCTGTAGCACAATGTTTGTTTGTTGAAGTGGAGAGAATGACGTTGGATGGTTTAAGCTGAGGGGCTGCACCAGGTTCTAGTCTGATTTGGCATGGTTTCTACCGCTGGATACCCTTCCTAATGCCATCCACTCCAAGAGTGTAACGGGTCCTTTTTATGTGCCACCGGCATGGGTAGCAGTTACCTCTGTGAGGCACAATACTTGAAAGATGCTTTTTACGTGCCACTGGCACAACACTGGCATTGACCTCATTGCTTCCCCGAGGCCCAACTCTTGGCTAGGGTTTTTTACATGTCACTGGCACAGGTGCCAGTTCTGTGACACTGACTATGATTTCACTTAACTTGATGTGTCCTCTCAGGCACACCAAATCACCAAAGGTCTATAAAATTCACTGTGTCATTCAATCACTGAACTCGGAACTTGTGGTCTGTCAGAAAATATGTGTGTGTGTATATATGCATTCATTTTATTTTCACCCCAATAATTTCTTTTTATTTTCAGATTAATCTGATTTCCTTGCCAAACATACACATCTGCTGGACATCAAGCAGACCCCTTACATCTGGTGAACACATAGACGACCCTTGTATCCAGTACACATCTGGTGAGCATCTAGCAGGTATCATTCATAGCAGAGAGGCATCCAGCAAGGTTTCTTCATCCCGCGTGGTGTTGACCAGTCATGGCATCGTACGGGCAACTTGGCAATGACCGAGGCTATTCCTCATACCAGTCGGGTGGACAAAGCTACAGCTGTAAGTATTCTTTTCTCTTATATTCTGCCCCTGATGTCCAGGGTTGAACTCTGGCCACCCTGAGGCACAGCCAGTTAACGGGTTTTAAATGAGTTTCCTTACTCTAGTATTTATACTTTGGGTTTTGTAAGCCTTATCCCATGGGTTTTGAGTAAAGAATCCTGGCTTAAGTGGTTAGGACACACACAACACACACGTGTGTGTGTATATATACACATATATATGTGATGGGCTTCCTTCAGTTTTTGTCTACCAAATCCACTCACAAGACTTTGATTGATCCCTGCCTATAGTAAAAGACACTTGTCCAAGGTGCCATGCAGAGGGACTGAACTAGGAACCATGTGGTTGGAAAGCAGACTTCTTACCACACAGTTACATAATAAATATATATATGCATATATATATTTGTATGTATATATTCGTGTGTGTGTGTGTATATATATATATAAAGTTGTGCAGATGACTGAAGTACCCCGTCCTCCACTATGCTTGATAATGGTTGGCAAAATCATTCGAGCATTGCTTCTCATCCTTTCAGGCTCAGGGAAATAAGTACCAGTTGCACACTGGGGTCAAAGTAACCAACCACCCCACCTCCCCGTTCCAGCATTTCTGGCCTTGTGCCTATAATAGAAAGGATTGTTGTTGTTATTATCATTATTATTATTTTTGTTTTCTTTTACTAAACAGATAGTGAAAACGAGAATGAGTTTGCCAGGCTCTCCAAATCCGTCAGCAATAACATCCAGAAGATTGTTAAAAATGGTAAGCACCACGTTTTCAATTCCCAATCATCCTTGACCACCAGCTCTTTCCCCTGCCCCACTTTACTACTGCCATCCCCCCACTGCCCCTGACTAGGATCTGACCATTTGCTGGGATGTTGTGCAGTGTATCTGAAGCTGAAATAGACTCTATGTGTATATCGTCATCTTTTACTGCCCATTTTCTATGCTGGCATGGATCGGATGCTTTGACAGGACTGTCAGACTCCATTGCCTGTTTCGGCATGGTCTCTACAGCTGGATATCCTTCCTAATGTCAGCCTCGTTACAGAATGGACTGGAGTGTTTTTATGTGGCACCAGCACCACTGAGGTTATCCACTCCCAAGGCTTTTGGTGACCCAATGCTGCTAAAGTGCAAGACACTCTCACCCAAGGTGACATGCAGAGGAACTGAACCCCAAAATTTGCCGTTACAAAGTTGCTGCCTTAACTACACCATCGCATCTCATTATTCTTCAGTTTCGCCTTCCCCTCCCACTTCATTTCCTCATTTAACTCACTCTCCACTCACACTCACTCCTCCACTCATATTCACTCCACACTCTCTCCTCCACTCCACAGTTGCTGAACTACAAAGAATGGTTCAACATATTGGAACTGCAAAAGATTCTACAGATTTACGAGACAAACTGTAAGTAATGCTGTTGTTGTTGTTGTTCTGTATTGTCTGTAGAATATCAATGTTGATTTTAACCAAACCCCATTTTCAAATTTTTAAATATTCCACCTGGAAAGGCAAATCAAGATGGAGAAGGGGCTGCCCTTTCTCTCTCTCCCCTCTTTCTCTATCCTTCTCTCTCTTTGTTTCTCTATCTCTGTCCTTCTCACCCCATACTTTTCTTGTCTCTCCTCTATGCTCCCCTCTCTTTCTCTCTCCCTTCCCCCTCTATCTCTCTCTCCAAGTGAATTTGTCAAAATTTGGGTGGCTTCTGGCAAGAACAGAGTGAATAGACTTGTTCTGAGCCTGCGCCTGTCGATTGGCTGCTGATGTTGAGGGTCATTGGGATCCTCGAGTTCATTGATTGACTAAACTGGCACCCCCACCAGGCTACCCTGGTGAGGAGGGTTGCTAGAAACCCAGCAGGATTAAAAACAAGACCTGTTGAAAACTCGGATGTATATATATATATATATGTATATGTATAAAATTTTTTTTCAGAATGAGATAAAAAAAAAAACCAAGGCTGTGAAGATTCTAGAACATTTATAAACAGGTCTTACAGCTGTTTCCAGGATATTTATTATATCCCTTCATCGGAGACAGTGTATTATGTATGTGTGTATATATGTATTACGTGTCTATATATAGATATGTATTATGTGTGTATATATATATGTATATATGTATGTATTGTGTATATATGTATTATGTGTCTATATATGTATGATGTGTATATATATATATCTATGTATGTATGTATTGTGTGTGTGTGTATATATATATATATATATATATATATATATATATGTATTATGTGTGTGTACATGTATATATTATGTGTATATGTATGTATGTATTATGTGTGTATGTATGTATATATATATATATATATATATATATAATAATGTATATCTATACATGTGTGTGTGTGTTTGTCCCTGTAACTTAATGGCCTAAAATAGTAAGTTCTGAGGTCAAATCATTGAACTAAAATTCCTCAATGTACTGCCCCAGCCTGGCCACAGACCTAATGATGAAACCAATAAAAGATAGCAGCATGGTTATTGTCCCCTCTCTAATTAACGATGAATTCATTAATTAACGCCACTGTTAATTGCGTTGTGTTTCAGGCATGAGATCCAACATTATACCAACCAACTGGCAAAAGAAACAACTTCTTACCTCAAAGAATTGGCACACTTCCCGCAACCAGCCTCTGCATCTGACCAGGTAACCGCACTCTTCTTATATGTATAGGTGTAGGCGTGGCTGTGGGGCCCAAGGGAAAGAGAGAAAAAAAAAGGAAAAACGGGACGCTGCCGGCATGTCCTGAAACCCCGTTGGTGGGAATTGTGCCACCAACGGAAGAAATTGCATAAAAATATTTATATCTAAAGATTTGTGTCTGTGTTTATCCCCCCACCATCACTTGGCAACCAATGTTGGTGTGTTTATGTCCCTGTTTCGTGTTTCCATTTGTTCCAAATTAGAAGTTCAGCAAGAGGGACCAATAGAACAAAGAATAAGTCCTGGGGTCGGTTTCGTCGACTAACAGCCTTTGAGGCAGTGCTCCAGAATGGCCACAGTCAAATGACTGAAACAAGTAAAAGAATAAAAGAGTTCTAACAATGTCACTTGGCAGAATCATTTTCACGTTGGGCGAAATGCTTCGTCGCATTTCATCGGTCTTTACTTCCTGAGTTCAAATTCCACCCAGGTTGACTTTGCCTTTCATCCTTCCTGGGTCGATAAAACAAGTACCAGTTGAATACTGGGGTTAATATAATTAGCCCCTCCCCCAAAATTGCTGGCCTTGCAGTTATTATTGTGGCGGTGGTTTTGTTGTTGTTTTTTTTTATTTGTTTACTGGGTGATGGGGAAAATGCATCAGCATCCTCCAACTCCCCCTCCCCCCACCGCCACTTGTGATTATCTCCCTTTAATCTTCCTTTTCTTTTCCTTTTTCAGCGTCAGCGTAAGATGCAGAATGAACGACTGCGTTCCGAGTTCAGCGATGCTTTGAATAATTTCCAGACAGTGCAGAGAACTGCCGCTGAGAAGGAACGAGCCAGTGTGCACCGGGCTCGTGCCCATTCTGGTTATGGGCCCATGGTGAGTCAGATTTCGAGTAAGCAAACCGGAGAATGTATGTGGGGCGGCTCTGTGGTTAAGAAGTTGGCTTTCCAACTACCTGATTCCAGGTTCAGTCCCACTGCATGCCACCTTGGACAAGTGTCTTCTTCTATAGCCTTGAGTTGATCCAAGCCTTATGAGTGGATTGGATAGATGGAAACTGAAAGAAGCCCATCATATATGTTTATGTATATATGTATGTATATATATATGTGTATGTATATATGTGTGTATGTATATATGCATATGTGTGTATGTATATGTGTGTGTGTGTGCATGTATATATGCATATGTGTGTATTTGTATGTATGATGTATATATTTATTATACTTATGTATATATTATACAATTTTATATCAAGCAAACATGATAATGTAGTACTCAATATACGTCCTAGAGGATGCATTTCTTTTTTATTATTGAAACTGGAGCTGAGATTTGTCTTGCCACTAGAGTCTCATGCAATTGTGATCTTCAGATGAGAACTATTATGATTCAATATCAGTACTGAATAAGCCTACATCAGTGGATCTCTCTCTCTCTCTCTCTCTGTTTCTTTACCTTCTAACTAGCCTATCTATCTGTCTTTACTATCTACTTATCTATCTTTACTGTGTCTATCTATCACCAATACCAGGTCGTGACAGTTTTGCCTGAAGATCACAATGGCATGAGAGTCAAGAAATGAGGCCAACTCAGAGCTTCAGGTTCAATAAAATAAACTACATACACACCACCCGCCCACACACATGTATGTGTGTATTTCTACATGTGTGTAAGGTGGGACAGGTGCCTCTTTGTCTTGTCACTGTCATACAAGTGTTACTCTTTGTTTCCAATCTTCTGTGAAAACATGTCTGGCCACAGGGAAGTATACCCTTGCAAGGAAACAGGTGAAGGTTGGTGATAGGAAAGGCATCCAGCCATAGAAAATTTGTCTTGTTGATATTGCAGAGTTTAAAATTTATAATACATGTTCATATATCATTAAGATCACCAATTTAAATGATTATTTTGATTTTTTTTTAATGATTTTTAATTAAATTTTCTTTCTTTTTTTTTTTCCCTTTTATGCAGGATTTTGCTGAAGAGAAGAGCAGTGATGATCATCTGGTTAATGTTGGAGGGTGAGTGTTTTGTGTGTGTGTGTGGAGGTCTGTATATGTGCATGTATGCTTGTGTGTGTAAATGCCATTTCTGTCTATATATCTCTCTGTTAGTTTCAGCCACAAGTATTCCATTTGTTCAAAACACTAAATTCTTCTTTTTCTCTGTTGAATTAAAGAGCAAGTGGCTGAGTATCTCACAGACCTTCAATGTAATTGTCAGGCAAAATCAATAAGATACACAATGTTGAACCTTTGAATTAAGGGTCTACACACAGTTTCCCTCCATCCACTTATTAGGGTATGGGATGAACTCGAAAGCTGTAACAGAGGACTCAAAGTGCCAGGCTTTTGCAGGATGTTCAGAGATTGGGTCATCTTCAAGACCCCCCCCCCCGACCTGATTCCTCTTCTAAACTCAGCTGCCCACTTTTGCACTGTTGATAAAGCTGTTCGTATCTGCATTTGCGACAATCTGTCCATTTATATATATATAAATATATATATTTGTATGTGTATATATATATATAATATATATATATATAATATATGTATATATATACGCTTTTTAAATCTGCAGGTTCTCTCAAACAAAGCAGGTGTTACAGATGGAAGAAGATGTCGACTTACAATTGATCCAAGAACGAGAAGAGGCAATAATGAAACTAGAGGTGAGTGTTCAATCTCTCTTCCCTACACCATACCTACACTGATGTGTTGTCCTTGGTTCTACGTTGGTTTTATCCCTATCTTAATTACATATATATAGAGATATAGAGATACATGCAGGTGTATATGTATAGATAGGTAAGCAGGCAGGTAGGTAGGTTGATAGACAAACAGGCAAGCAGACAGGTGAAGGGTATACAAACAGACAGAAGGGTAGATAGACAGACAGGCAGGCAGACAGGCAGACAGACAGACAGACAAGCAGATAGCCAGGTAGACAGACACAGGCACAGACGGGCAGACAAGCAGACACATTGACAGACAAAAAAGACTAGATATGTGTATTAATATTTATTTACTTTTGTTTTTTTTTTCTTTTTTCTGTTGTTAGAGTGATATTCGAGATGTGAACCAAATATTTAAAGAACTTGGAGTCATGGTGCATGAACAAGGAGAAGGAATCGGTAAGCCATGGGGTGTGGGTGTGTGTGGATGCAGGGTAGGGGGTGTCTGTGTGTATATGAGAACTCATGAGGGGTGGGCGTGTGTGGAAGTATGTGTGTGGGTGTGTATGAGGCGGAGTGGGCATGTGTGTGTGTGTGTGTGTATATATAAGAAGACCCCTGAGGAGTGGGCATGTGAGGAAGCGTGTTTGTGTGCGTGTGTATATTAAGGAACTCATGGGGGGGTGGCATGTGTGGTAGTGTGTGTGTGTATATGTATAAAGGAACTTATGTGGGGTGGGCATGTGTGGAAGCATGTGTGTGTGTATAAGGGAACTCATGAGTGGTGTGCATGCATGGAAGTGTGTGTGGAGTGCCACAGCTCCGTTTCCTTGGTTTCCATAAAGCATGGACTGCAGTCACATGACCATGTAGTGGGAGTTAAAGTAGGGCCCACATGTAACAATGTCCTACATGATGGGGGAAATTAGGGTGCCTGACCGAGTGACCGAGCCACAGACCTTGCCTCCTGTCGTGTGACAAAACACCATATTCTACATTCCCTTTCTTCACTCTGATGGTGGTGGTGGTGGTGGTGGGGATTGTTTCCAGAACATCTGGGGAAACATGACATTCGTTATAGACTAACGAGTTATCTTGGAGACAATTTGTGTGATTTACATTTGTTGTCTGTTGGCATGAGTTGGACAGGAACTTTGAAGCTACATTTTATGGCTGAGTAGCTGATGGCTCACTGGTTAGAACATTGAGCTTACAATCATGAGGTAGTGAGTTCAATTCCCAGGCTGCATTGTGTGTTGTGTTCTTGAGCAAGACACTTTATTTCATGTTGCTCCAGTTCTCTCAGCTGTAGAAATGAGTTGTGACATGTCACTGGTGCCAAGCTATATCGGCCCCTTGGCCTTTCCTTTTGGTTAACATAGGTAGCATGGAGAGTGGGGGGAGGCTGGTGTGCATGGGTGACTGCTGGTCTTCCATAAACAACCTTGCCTAGACATGTTCTTGAGAGAGGAACTTTCTAGGTTCAATCCCATTCATGATCAAAGGGGGTCTTTACACTTTACCCTATCTTAGTACATTCACAAGTTTGTGGGTTCAGTTCCTGGGACATGCAGTCAAGCCATCACCTCTCCCGGCCCAGCCCAGCACCAGGGGCAAATGTTTTTTGAGTTGATCAATTTTTTGCAATGGAGATTAGCAAATGGAAACTAAAAGAAGCCCATTATATCATCACCATTGTTTTAATGTCCCCTTTCCCACACTAGATTGGGTTGGGTGCAATTTTGTTGAGGCAAATTTTTGATGGCTGAGTTCCCTTCCAGAAGGGATGTTTCATTTTTTTCTGAGGTTCAATTACATCCGATTAAGACTTCACCTTAAACATATCCAATTACGTCTTGGTCACAAAAAAAAAATGGTTTCTTCCTTTCTATTTCTCTCTCTCTCTCTCTCTCCATTGCAGACAGCATTGAAGCAAACGTTGTAAGTGCTGAGATCAGCATAGAAGAAGGAGTTGTACAGCTAAGCAAAGCAAAAGAATACCAGGTGAGTTGATGCGATTTATTAAGATATTCATTGTTGTAGCTTGGGGTGGGGGCTGTGACTCTGCTTTACTAAGGAAGCCAGAGAATTTGAATGATAAGCTGCTATACTGCAGCATTTTCCTGCTTACGTTTATAGCCCTTGCCAATGAACATTGCTGAATAACCACGTGTGCATATGTATAGTGTATATACAAAATCCGCTTTTTTATTCTTAAATGCTATGCATCTAATGCGACCGTATTATGGATGCTACACCACATGTATGGGTGTGTGGTGAATCCTACTAAATTAGCTTTTCTTTGCCCCAGAATGCGCTTGTAAAGTAAAGGTGCCTCTAATGCAAGAGGTCGTCTTTCAAGCCAGAAAATACAGTGTATATACACAGCTGTGTATATGTTTATTGATATTTATCAGAAACAAGAGACTGACTCAGTGGCTGGAGGTTTCATATGTTATCAGATGGTAAGGGCTAATGCACAAAACTCTCGAATCTTGAGTCACTCTATTGCTTCTGCTAAATATAAATAGAAATTACATACACACACACACACACACACACACACACACACACACACACACATATATATATATATATATAGATATATATATATATATATATATATATTGTTAGATGAATATACTAATGTATATGCTTTGTGCATTTTCTGGTGGCTGCAATGTCATAGTGGAGTATATAACTCTCATGTTAGCGATGTTAAGACACCTTAATGCCATGGACAGGTGATATGATTCACCCTCAATCCCATTTAGAAATGATGGACATTGATGTTTCGCCACCTGGGTTGAAGGCAAGTCAGCTAGCCAGTCCAACGACTTATATGCTAATGGCTTGTAAAATCCTGAGCTGGTATGCCTGGAAATTGCACACCCAAGAAGAAATTTTCATATACTGAATATGTCTATACATTAATATATGTATTGCACCCCCTGTATATGTGTGCATATATATATATATATATATATATATATATATATATATATATATATATATATATATATAAATAAATATACGTACATACATCTATGTATGTGTCTCCCACCATCACTTGACAACTGGTGTTGGTGTGTTTACGTCCCTGTAGCTTAGTGGTTGATCATAAAGAGACTGATTAAGTACCAGGCTTAAAAAATAGGTACTGGCGTCAATTGATTTGTTTAAAAATTGAAAGTGGTGCCCCAGCATGGCCACAGTCTAATGACTGAAACAAGTAAAAGATAACAGATACATGCATGTTTGTTTTATGTCCAGTTTTCCATGCTAGCACAGGTTAACCAGTGTGTATATGAGAGAGGATCCCCCAAAAGAAACCAGAATTTTGCAATATTATTTTATTCACTTATTTTTAAAATGTTTTTGATTTTATCGTCTTCAAAGTATTCTCCATTTGAAGCAATGCATCAGTCCAGACCCGTTCTCCACTGTTCGAAGCAGTGCTGGAACTCTTGCAAACTGATGCCTCTTAACACCTCCGTTGTTTTTCTCTTCACCTCTTCCACGTCTGCAAATTCCGTACTACCAGCTTTTATCACCAATGATGACCTTCGCAAAAAAGGTCCAGACAAACGTCCAACTCTTCCATTCAGTCCTGACTGCTTTTGATCTTCTGCGATCAAGTGAGGCACAAATTTTACTGGAACTCTTTTCATTCGAAATTCTTCACTCAAAATTTGTTAGCAAGAGCTCCATGATACATCAGTCACATCAACAAGTTCGTTAATTATTTGATGATGGCTCTCCAAGATCAGTTCATGCATTTTTATGATGTTTTCATTTGTTAAGGAGGTCGACAATCGTTGCTTTGAACAAGGTTGGTCTTCAAGTGACCATTCCTAAAGTGGAATGGAAAACAACAACAAAAAAAAAAAACCAATTGTAAACTTGTGTTTTGCTCATGGCAGCTTCCTTGTAAGCTGTTAGAAGCATGACAGCTGTTTTGGTCATTGTTTCACCCAACAAAAAACTGAATCTAATGCAATCCTGCTTTCCATTGTTTCAGCCATCACAAAAATCGATGAACAGGGGAGAAGCACTGCAAAACAAAGACATGCCGGTCAACAGACTGATGCCTGAGGGTTGCATCAAGTGACTTCTAGCTGTGGAAACCCAAATTACAATGGGCTTATCCCACAGAGAACATTTCTGGTTACTTTGGGGTACCCCCTCATATATATATATATATATATATATATATATATATATATATATGTATGTATATATGTCTATATATTGTTGTTCTAGATCTTCCTCCTTTCCCCACTTCTATATCTCAGCATGCATCACTAACTCCACATTTCCCCTAGACTCTTTCTCACCCCATGATCACTACATCCCAGCATGCATCACTGCCATACACTGTTTCCCCCCCCCCCCCCATGTCATTTTATTGCTATTTCCCAGCATGCACCACGCAAGTTATTCACTAAATTTTCTTCTTTTTTTGTTGTTTTTCTATTTTTTTTCCACAGACCAAAGTTCGAAAGAAAAAATGTTGTCTTCTTGTGACTTTAGTTGTTGTTATTGTTCTCATTGGTGTTATTTTGGCCATTTATTATGGAACAACGTCCAGCAATTAGGTATTTTAACCCTCCCAAATCACTATTTTATTTCTTCATATTTTTTTTTGCCTTTCATTATCGTTTATGTATTTTTATTTGCATTTTATTTCAATTTTTCTTTTCTGTTCTTCGTTATTATTTATTTTTAATTATTTTCAGAGATTTTCCATGCAAACCAGATTTTCTTTCATTTCTCTTTCTCCTCTTTCTCAATGATTTGTTTTTATTCTTCTCTCCCTCTCTTTCTCTCAACTCTGCTCTCTCTCTCTCTCTCTCTCTCTCTCTCTCTCTCTCTCTCTCTCTCTCTTCCCTTTCAGTGTCATCTCCATCTTCTTTGTTCCTTCATTCCTTTCCTCTTAATCGTTTGTCCTCATCCTTTCTCAACTTTCTCCTCTCTCCCCTTCATTTTCCCTTTCTCTCTCTCTCACATATTGCCACACCCTGATCTTCTAACTTTTCATATTTTTTTTTGTTTTGTTCTGTATTATTTTGTTTTCCATCTAGTGATACTTGAGGGACGCCCCCCCCCCCCTACCAAGTGTCATCTGTGCCTGGAACCAGGCCACATTAAAAAGAACTGTTCCCAGGACCAGAGTAGGGTCGTGGAACAGTTGGTTAAGGAAGAGACCCCCTCCTCTTCCTCCGGAGGGAGAGATAGAGGCAGTTGAGGAGGTGGAGACCTCCCTGAAAAAAAACCGGAAGAAGGTGGGCAACAACCAAAGGACCCCAAAGCTGCGGGTGGGAGGGATGATCCTCCGGTTGAAGCAGAGGAACTACACCCTCCCATATCAAAGACAAGAAAAAGAACGGGACAGTGCCGGTGGTTAGCAGTACACTGCCAGCATGTCCTGAAACGTCGTCGGTGGGAATTGTGGCCCCTCCCAGTTGAATAAATGAGGAATTTGTGATCTTCTTTCTTAAGGGAGGGGCTGTAGAGAACTTTGTGAGGAATCTGGAAGGTCAGGAAGAGGAGTTCCTGTCCTGCACTGAAAGCTCGGATTGGCCTCAGCAGGTGGCTGCAGAGGCCATGGCGAGAAATGAATTCTGCAGGGTGATGGACTCCTTTACCAAGGACGGATGCAATTTTTACTTATGGGGCCCCGACTTGCAACTGCAGGCAACAAGAGACTTAGTCGGGGAGGTAGAAAAAGAGGTCTTAGTGCTTCAATTTGAATTTGGTGATTTTGGTAAGAGGCTCAGCGCCTCAATTTGTAACTGTTGCCAAAGGTTCAATACCTTGTTTGTGTTTTTTAAAAAAAGAACAATGTTATCGGGAAGTAACAATCGGTGGGCATTGTCTACTTCCCCCACCCACCATCTCGTTTTTCATTCCATCATCATCATCATTATATCGGTGTCCAGCCCGCAAGCTTCCATCTGTATTATGCTTTTATGGCAAATGTAATGAAATAAAGAAGCTTGCTTCCCAACCACATGGTTCCAAGTTCAGTCCCACTACCTGGCACCTTGGGCTAGTGTCTTCTACTATAGCCTCGGGAAGACCAGAGTCATGTGAGTGGATTTGGTAGATGGAAACTGATGGGCTTCTTTCAGTTTCTATCCACCAAATTCACTCACAAGGCTCTGGTAGGCCCAGGGCTATAGTAGAAGACATTTGCTCAAGATACCACGCATTGGGATTGAACCTGGAATTGTGTGGTTGGGAAGCAAGCTTCTTACCACACAGCATAATATTGAGTTAAGTGTGGCCCAGGCTTGATAACATTAAAATGGAGTAGCTTTGGTGAGGCACTGTGTGACACTAGAAAAAGCTGAAACAATACAAGTGAAACAGCCACAATCTGTTTCCTGATTAATTTTCTAAAAGCAAAAACTGTCTGAAGTCCAGCATTATCATTAATGTCATTGTGTTTGTGTGTGTTGGCTTTTATTTATTGGAGAGAGACTGTCGTATTTCAACTTTTTATTGACTTTGGACTGGTTATTGGTCTTATCAGAAGAGACAGACTTATTTTTAGAACATTATTTACATTGGACGGGCAGACCTCCTCATCTTGGTTTGTTGTTATCCCAACGTTTTCGGCTGGTGTGTTCTCCAGCCTTCATCAGGTGTCCTGGGGGAATTTTGGACCCAGACCTTTAGTTGACTAATGAGGTATTCTGTTCTCATTCCTAAGATATTTTGTTTTTTACTGGTGTTTTTTTTTTGTCCGAGTTCAATCTTAAGCCAGGACTTGGGGAAATATCAACAAAAAATAACATTGGCAAATAAAAGCATATAGTGCTGGCTACTAACCCTTGGGTTCTAAGTTCAATCCTAGGCAGGGACTTGAAAAGTAACATCAGCAACATACCTTAGGAATGAGAACAGAGTATCACATCAGTGAAATAAAGGGTTGGGTTCGAAATTCCATCAGGACACCTGATGAAGGCTGGAGAGTACACCAGCTGAAACGTTGTGATAACAACAAACAAGATAAGGACACCTATCTGTCCATTGTGAATAATATACAGAATTTCATATCTCAAAAATACAGAATAGTATTATTTTTAGAACATATAAATGTTCTAATATCAGTTATCAGCTTAATCATTTAGCATTTAATCCGGCCATATCCAGCCAAAATCTTTTACTTGCTTTATGTTCAAACTGGCCAGATCCAGCTTCTCACGCCTACCCTACAGTGGCGTTCTAAAAGTAAAGTCACAACATTGAAATCCCAAAGCTATGAGATAATCCAGGATTAATTCAAATCGCTGCAAATAAATAACAATGATTTTTGAGGAATCTGAATCGTAAATGGGTTAAACTGGTCAGATCTCTCTAGAATGTTCCATGTTCAAACTAGCTAGATCTTGCCTCTCACACTTATCTGCAATGCCATTCTGAAAATAAACTACCACATCATGAAAATCTTGATGGTATGAGATAGTGCATGATTAATTCAAAACCATGTGAATTAATAAGCATTTGACAGAGGAATCTGAATGCTTAAACAGGTTGATGTAGCAATGGTTATTTTCATCATCATTTGGCATCCGTTTCCCATACTGGCATGCTTTGGATGAGTTGACAAGAGTTGACTCGGCAGAAGGCTGCTCCATGTTTCACTGTGTGTTTCGGCCGGGTTTCTATGGCTGGAGGCCCTTCTTAACACCAGCCACCTTGTTTCTGGAATTTTCTATTGGTTTCCATATCCACAAGGTCAGCTTCAAAGCAATTGAAATCTTTTAATCTTGGTTGGTATTTACATGACTTTAAGTTGGGGTGTCAGCTCAGTGCCAAAATACGGGGCTTTCTGGCACATTTCTTTCATCAGGTCTTTGACTTTCTCCAGGATCATCTTAATATGACCCAGGAAAATATGGGATGAAGTATTGAAGGATGATCTTAAAACAGTGAACCTTACGAAAGGGATGAGGATATGTGGTGCAATGCTGTACTCAAGAAGACCTGCCCACCACAACAGAATCGAGATCCTAAAACCAAAGTGCCACATAAAGTGTTATTGTGAATGCTGGTGCCACATGAAAAGCACTGGTGACAGTGCCACATGAAAAAAACCCAGTACATCATATAAAATGCACTAAGCTGGTGTCACTTAAAAAGTATCCAGTACACTCTGGAGTGGTTGGCATTAGGAAGGGCATCCAGTTGTGGAAAGGATTATCGCGAGTGTTACGTTTCAAAACCCCTCCGCCCCTTGCGATAGGTGAAAATCCACAAAGTAGAAAGAGTACTGCATATTTTTTTAATTATTTTTATAATTTGTATTTATTTGTTTTATTTATAAATGCAAAACAACACCATGGAGGAACGGATGCAAAATTAAATAATAAACTGTGATAGGAACTGGGGTCGATACATTTGACTATAAATTCTTCAAGGCGG
>NC_142955.1:20613086-20723086 GCF_046866305.1 Octopus bimaculoides | reverse complement strand
GTTTTAGGGATTCACACAGACACACATTCTCATCTTTATATACATATACATATATATATAGAGAGTTATTAATATTTCTAAGTCTCTCTAAAGGAGACTACGGCAGCGGTACTGGAAATTAATAGTTATCGCCAAGCCAACATGGCAGTCCCAAAATTAGGACGAAAGCTGCCGTGAATTAGCTCCAAGAAGCCATCGCCTCTAGCTAGCTATGTGACACACGAAACCTGTGTCCTTTATAACCTTCGAACAGGGGAGGTCAGCAGTGTCCCCCTGCTGGTTTGGCATCTGCAGACTAGTTTCAGGGTGTTGCCCCTTGTCAATGCAGAGCAGCCAAATATGACGGGCTTCTTTCAGTTTCCGTCTACCAGATCTACTCACAAGGCTTTGGTCGATCCGAGGCTATAGTTGAAGATACTTGCCCAAGGTGCCACGCAGTGGGACTGAACCCGGAACCACATTGACATCTATAATTTTTACTGTCGCTATCATCACTCAACCCTCTGTCATTAGTCATTTACTCCGCCTGTAACTCTTCCCTTCCTCCTCCTCCTACTACTACTATGTCGTTGACAACACCCACACCCCCACATACGCACCCTCTCTCTTTATCAACTCCTACCACGTTACTCAATCTAATCGCTATTCACCCTTCCCCTTCCAGTTGACAACCCTTTCTCTTAGCCATCTACTCCGCCCCTGCCTCTCCTCCTATAATCCTTTCCACCGACACAATTATCCCTCTCACACAACGTCCTACATTTTCTCCCCCTAACAACCCACTCTCTCTCACCAGCTATTTACTCCGCTCGTAACTCTCTCCTCTTGTTCCTCCTACTACCTCATGCTGTCTATTAACTCTTTAACCTCTCACTATTCCTCTCGACTCTCTTTCACAACGTCTTATTCTTTCCCCCCACCTTTAACAACCAGCACTCTCTCTCTCACCAGCTATTTACTCCGCACGTAAACTCTCCTCCGTTTGTTCCTCTTACCACGTCACGCTATCAGTAAGGCTTTAACCTCTCACTATTCCCCCCATCACTCTCTCTCGCGATGTCCTACTCTTTTCCCCACCCTGGAAACACCCTCCCTTACTAGCTACCTACTCTTTCTGTACCTCTCCTCCTACCACCTCACTAAGCCACTTAATTCATTTACAACATGGCCGTGTAGTGTCCAATTAACCAGTTTCTAATTCACAATTTCAGGCCATTGCAGTGTGATTTTGCAGTGGAGTGTGGCTTTCACTGCCACTGCAGTATTAACCTAGTGTCTGAAGACAAGCTTATCTTAAATACCCACCGTTCGGCCTTTGTAACGCATCGTGATTCATAACAGCAACAACAACATCTTTCCTGTAAGTGTTTTGCATTTTATATGCACACACAAATCGCTTTATATATATAAATATGTGTATATATACATACATACACACACACACACACACAAACAGCTTTATATATAAGTATGTGCGTATATATATATATATACATATATATATGTATAAATATATATATACATATACATACGTATATATATATATACACACACATACATACGTATATATATATATACACACACATACATACATATATATATATACACACACACACATACATACATATATATATATATATATATATATATATATATACACACACATACATACATATATATATATATATATATATATATATATATATATATATATACATACACACACACACACACACACACACACACCCATATGTATATATACACACATACGATGTTTGCGTGTGTTTCTATAACCGATCTTTCTTTTTAGTTTTGTCTTCTAGTGTGCGTGCGTGTATATATATATATATATATATATATATATAGATATATATATATGTAAGATATATATATCTGGTTGAGAACTGATGTAGAATGAAGGACCTTCTGTCTATCTTCCGTCCGTTTCTACACTCAATATACATTATACTATACGTTTTTACTTGTCGTTTGTGTATTTACAATACATTTTCTCATATATATATATATATATATATGCACCCACACATATACACATACATGCCTATGCCCTCATACGTATGCGTATATATATATATATATATAATGTCTCTTATAATCGCATTGTGTGTTAGTGTGGTGTGTGTCTGTATGTATGTTTCCTAGCATACCCGTGTCATCAAACATGCCTACAGTCTTATTAATGGTAGAAAATGACGCATCAAGACAATACGGTAGATATCAGCATTCGACTAAATATATCTAAGTCGGCAGAATTGAAGCTTTTTGGAACCGTTGTATCGTCGTTGAAAATATTATCATCCATGTAATCTATATATACAAAAATGAGAATGCGTGTCTGTCTGTCTGTCTGTGTGTGTGAATCCCTAAAACTCGAGAACTACGCTGCCAATTTCATTCAAATTTTACAGATGCCTTACTTAGGGTTCCATTTGTGTTTTAGTCAAAAAAATTTTTTAACTTCTTGCAGAGTTCGAGCCCACGGCAACATAATATCTCCTCCACTATTTAAGTATTACGTGTCAAAAGTGAAACAAAAACACTCATGTCAAATACTTTCACTTTAAAAATGAAACTATTCTACTAACTGAAACAATCACATTTCGATACTGTAATGACAGATACTTTCAGAGAGAGAGAAAGAGAGATGTATATGTATACATATACATGTATATGTACACGTATATGCATATATATATATATATATAGATATAGATCTATATGCATACATGTATATGTATACATATGTGTAGATGTATATATATATATAGATGTACATGTAATATGTACATATATACATATATACATGCATACAGATATCTATACATATATACACCCATCACACACACATACACATGCACACAAACACACACATTAGTCATTTGTTTTCTTATCCAAAACTACGTCAAAAGTACTGAATGGATCTTTATGAAATTTGGAAATTATATTCTATGTATAACGGCCATAACTCCCATGAAAATTCATATATTTTTGATGTTGATGAAATTTTAACCCGAGCATAACAGATGAGCATTATTTGTAATTCAACGGTACAACAGTGTAAGACTACCCTTTCAGATATACTTATATTGTGATTTCTGCAATGTGGTGCATAAATTGTCAAGTAAATGAGACGCATCTTTGCCTCCACTGATTCACTTGCAAAGTGTTGAGTAAAATTATTTCGTTGCAGACCTCCTTTGGGTCTTTTTATTATCACTGCGACACACATAGTCCCCAGTTGGTAACATTGATTTCAAGGCCCTCCTAGATGAGAGACTGGCATTCCACTTAATGTCTATGTTCCATGCTGGCATGGATTGGAGAGTTATTAATGTAGAAATATGGTATCGTAGCTACTAACAGTTGAGGGTTGCGTAGTCTAGACGGCGTTTTTAGATTTCATTATTCTCTTTAACCCAGGCAAAGCCGGGTATTTCTGCTAGTACAGCTATATATATTGGCTAAACTGGCAATATGACCATCCCCAAGTACAACAACATATTTATATATACTTTATTTAAAAGCAGCAGAAATATACGACCAGATTTGTGGGTGGTGTAAGGTCCCCTCCCAACCCAGAGTAACGTGGTGGTGGAACAAGGAGGTAGACAGGGCTATTAGACAAAAGAAACAAGCTTGGAAGGACTGGAAGAACGGTGGTAGCAGGGAATTGTACCAATGTGCCAGAAGGGAGGCTAGGCGACAGGTTTATTTAGCCAGAGGGGAAGCAGATAAGGAAAGATTTGCCAATGTTCTGCGCCGTGAGGACCAAAGACTCGAGGTATTTCGGGTTGCAAGACAGTGTAGGAGAGAGAATAGTGATGTTGTAGGAGAGAAATGTGTTCGCATGGATGATGGTACGCTTGCATTAAATGAGGATGCAAAGAAAGAGGTCTGGAGATGCCACTACGATAGATTGCTTAATAAAGAGAATGAATGGGAGAAAGAGAGCCTGCCTTATGTCGACCCAATAGAGGGACCAGCTATCCGAGTTGATAGTACCAGGGTAGATAAAGCAATTAAGAGTATGAAGACCGGGAAAGCCCCCGGCCCATCAGGAATCACTGCAGAGATGCTCAAAATATCTGGCAGTGTTGGCTATAGCCTAGTCACCCGTATTACGAACCAGGTGATACACGAAGGAGTCATACCCTATGACTGGTGTAGCAGCATCATAGTCAACTGCTACAAAGGTAAAGGGGACGCTTTAGATACAAATAATTACAGAGGCATCAAGCTGTTAGATCAGGTTATGAAAGTTACAGAGAGGGTCATAGCCCAACTAATTAGGGAGCGAATCAATTTAGATGAGATGCAGTTTGGGTTCGTGCCAGGTAAAAGCACTACTGATGCCTTATTTCTAGTGAGACAGTTGCAAGAGAAATACCTAGCCAAGGATAAACCTCTGTACCTGGCTTTCGTTGACATGGAGAAAGCCTTTGACAGGGTCCCCCGATCCCTTATCTGGTGGTCAATGAGGAAACTTGGGATAGAAGAATGGCTAGTGAGAGCTGTGCGAGCCATGTACAGAGATGCGGCCAGTAAGGTGAGGGTTGGAAATGAGTACAGCAATGAATTCCGGGTAGAGGTAGGGGTCCACCAAGGTTCCGTCCTCAGCCCCCTATTATTTACCATAGTCCTCCAGGCAATCACAGAGGAGTTCAAGACAGGTTGCCCCTGGGAGCTCCTCTATGCTGATGACCTTGCCCTAATTGCGGAGTCACTATCAGAACTAGAGGAGAAGTTTCAGGTGTGGAAGCAAGGTCTAGAATTGAAGGGCCTTAGAGTCAACCTAGCTAAAACCAAAATCCTAATAAGTAGGAAGGTAGATAAAACACAAACCCCTTCAGGTAGATGGCCCTGCTCAGTATGTAGAAAAGGAGTAGGTAGTAACTCTATAAGATGTACCCGGTGCAAGCTATGGACACATAAGAGGTGCAGCAACATCAAAGGCAGGTTAACTAGCAAGTTAGTTTTTGTTTGTGGCAGATGTTCAGGTGCAATAAAGACT
Source organism: Octopus bimaculoides (assembly GCF_046866305.1). NCBI lineage: Eukaryota > Metazoa > Mollusca > Cephalopoda > Octopoda > Octopodidae > Octopus > Octopus bimaculoides. The sequence continues at coordinate 20,718,054 of NC_142955.1, read as the reverse complement.
GCAAACAAACAGGAAACAACTTCTATCTCATTCCAGGGTGAAAAACTAGAGGTAGTCGATAGCTTCCGCTATCTGGGCGACCAAGTTAGTAGTGGGGGTGGGTGCGCTGAAAGTGTAGCTGCTAGAATAAGAATAGCCTGGGCAAAGTTTAGAGAGCTCTTACCCCTGCTGGCGACAAAGGGACTCTCACTCAGAGTAAAAGGCAGACTGTATGACGCATGCGTACGAACAACCATGCTACATGGCAGTGAAACATGGGCTGTAACTGCTGAGGACATACGTAAGCTCGCAAGGAATGAAGCCAGTATGCTCCGTTGGATGTGTAATGTCAATGTGAATACCCGTCAGAGTGTAAGTATCTTGAGAGAAAAGCTGAACATTAGAAGCATCAGTTGTGGCGTGCAAGAGAGACGATTGCGCTGGTATGGACATGTGGTGAGAATGGAGGAGGATAGCTGCGTGAAAAAGTGCCACACCCTAACAGTTGAGGGAACCCGTGGAAGAGGTAGGCCCAGGAAGACCTGGGCTGAGGTGGTGAGGCAAGACCTTCGTACATTGGGCCTCACCGAGGCGATGACTACGGACCGAGACCTTTGGAAATGGGCTGTGCGTGAGAAGACCCGGCAAGCCAAGTAAGATCGTTGCCAGTGCCCCTGGACTGGTTCTTGTGCGGGTGGCACATGAGATGCACCATTTTGAGCGTGGCCGTTGCCAGTACCGCCTGACTGGCTCCTGTAGGATTTTCGAGCGAGATCGTTGCCAGTGCCCCTGGACTGGCTTGTGCGGGTGGCACATAAAAGACACCATTTCGAGCGTGGCCGTTTTCGTGCGGGTGACACGTAAAAGCACCCACTACACTCTCTGAGTGGTTGGCGTTAGGAAGGGCATCCAGCTGTAGAAACTCTGCCAAATCAGACTGGAGCCTGGTGTTGCCATCCGGTTTCACCAGTCCTCAGTCAAATCGTCCAACCCATGCTAGCATGGAAAGCGGACGTTAAACGATGATGATGATGATGATGATGACTGTTATATATATATATAGACATATATATCAGTATTTAGCAGATGTAAGCATGTAACTCAAGGTCTGAGCATGATGACAAACGTTCCAGTTGACTCAATCAACAAAACGCTCATGACATTAACGTGTAAGTTGCTGAGTACTCCGCAGACACTGTACCCTTAACATACTTCAGAAGGATTCAGTCTTACACAGAGTGTTACAAGGCCAGCCCTTTTGAATTACAGGTACAACTCATTTTTGTCACCTGAGTGGACTAGAGCAATGTGAAGTAAAGTGTCTTGCTCAAGAACATTGTGTCTCACTGAATCTCCTATTTAGCCCCACACTGTCACTGCATGTGTCCTTGTGTGTCATCATCATCATTTAACGTCCATTGCCCATGCTGGCATGGGTTGGATGGCTTGACCAGGGCTGGTAAGCTGGGCAGCTGCACCAGATTTGGACCAGTCCTTTTTTGGCTTGCTTCCTGCAGCTGGGGGCTCTTTATGTGCCACTGGCACAAGACCCTTCCAGACCAATCTTCTTCCCAGGGTGGATTGGCCTCAACAGTTCTGCTGTAGAGTACAGGGTTTTCTCAAGTACAGAAAAGTGCCAGGCATTTTCGTACTTTGTTATCTTGTCTGAAAGGTTCAGTGTCCTGAAGTCGTCTTCCACCCCTTCTTTGCACACACTCACACAGTCACTTAGACACAGAGTCACTTATACACACGTCATATTTCACACACACTCACTCAGTGACGCATGCACACACATACACAGTCACACACCCATACACACTCTCCCACTCTCTCTCTCTCTCTCTCTCACACAGTTAAGGTAAATCCCAGCTGTTTCCTCTTAAATCACACCTGTTTATTCTATTATTATAATCAATATGTATCCATAGTAACTGTTGCATGTTAATCAAATTACTTACTAAAATAAATAAATTGTTCAGTTGTAAAATAACAAATGTCATAAATGTGTCTGAGATAGTAAATCTTCTGCAGAACCTCAAAGATTTGAGTTCAAATCATTAACTAACAGAGAAGTGCTTCATTTTCAGGACAATGCCGGGTATCCTTCTAACATATATTCATTATAATGAGTTTTTTTATTCTTGTTTTTCTCAGGTTTATTCAACCCATTTTGCCAGGCCATTATTTTTTCATCACCCGGCTATGAGACCCCAGTGATCCTGCTACAATGGTCGACACAGTGAACAACAGGGATGCTGGCTTCAGGTTTGGTGTGGGAGGACATTGTGCAACAGGCAAAGAGTACACAGCGAATACTCACCTGCACGAGGAGTACACCTACTGCCTGGACAGTGGTGGTGGTGGTGTGGATCTGAGTACGGACAAGAGCAAGAGTTTGACAAGTAGCAGCAGTTCTGGTAGTAATAGTAGTAATAGCAACATCAACTGGGCTGGTTTCAGAAGTGTAGTAGTGGATGGTAGTGCCACCAGTGTTGGTGGCACTATGTCTCTGTTCCCCTTGGCTCAACCTACATACAGCTGTCACAGTCACCCCGCCAATGCATGCTCCCTGGATGCAAACACTGCCATCCCCTCGCATTCATCTTCATCTGTCATGACGAGGGCAATTAGTGCCTCATTGACAACAACAACAACAACAAATGCCTCGTTGACGTCAACAGTGGCTGAAGCTTCCTTGACGACCGTTGCCATGACAACAATAGCAGCATCGTCTGCAGCACCCCTGTTGACTATCTGCGACCTCACAGCCAACCCTGTCCTCAACTTGGTCTCCAGTGAAACCTTAACCAAAGCCCAAATGATGAACCCTCAACCTGGCTTGGGTTGTCCTCTTCACTGTAGTTTGTCCTTGCTGGAGCAACCCATTAGTACTGGGGCCATTGTTGGCAGCGAAGCTGGAGATAGTTGTTGCCTTCAGAACGGTTTCAAGGACGAGGAATTCATTTCCATTGCGGAGATGCAACAAGCCTTTGCTCAGCTTCCCCTGCATACCATGACCACCACCACTATGACTGGCAGTGTCCCTGGCTCTCAGCCATGTCATGGGGGAGAACAGCTTGGAGGTGTCTCTGTCGTAATCCCTCCAACTCTACCTACGTCTTCCTCTCCAACATTACCTTTGTCACTGCCGCCACTGTCCCCTTCGCTCCCGGTGCCACTGCCACTTCCCACTCACTGCGGGGATGCTCTCCCGCTTTACTGTATGTCGTCGACCAAGAGTGCGATTGGCAGTGAAAGGAAGTCTGCCGAAGCCAGCCGTGCATATGTACTGCACCAGCTGTTGCTACAACAACAACAACAACAACAACAACAACAACAGCAGCAGCATTTGCAGTTCCTTCAACAAGACCATGCTGTGCAACATCAACATTATCAACAACAACAAATGCAATTATGGGAACAGCAGCAGCAGCAGCAACAACGAATGCGGGAGGAGGAGTGTCGGCCACTTGGAATGTCAACAGAGTTTGCAGGGGCTTCGCCACAACTCCGAGTCCATTCTTGGACTTACAATAATGAATTTGTGTACTCTGAGCTCCTTGTCGATAGTGCTGCTGCACCATCACCACCATCAGTAGCAGCTGCAGCAACACCAACAGCAGCATCAAATTTACCAAAACACCCTCTGACCTCGACATCGGAGCAGGGTGGTAACTGCAACAACAAAGAAGAAGTGTGTTCATCGAGACGTACCTATTCACAGGTAGCAAAGCTGTCCAAAGAGAGACAGAAGACGACACCTGTCTTCAGCTCAGCATCACTCTCTCCCTCTACGTCAAGCCTTTCTGCATCGGGCCTCCATGCAACCCTCTCAGCACCTAGTTTTGGTATGACCCCTTCACCTGTGCCTGGCATTGGTGCGTGCCTCTCAACACCCAGTTTTAGTGTCCCCTTGTCGGCATCAGGCTTGGGTGTTTCCCTTTCTTCACAACCCAATCCAACTGCCTCAGCGAGTGCAATGTTCTCTTCGGCCCCTGTTGAAAGTAGGGGTCACAGTAGTATTGACAATGGGAGAAAATCTGCGTCCTTTGCAAATGTCCCTGTGTATGAGAATGCAATGGGCTTAACAACAACAACAACAGCAACAGCAACAGCAACATCCACTACCAGAAAAGATAGAACCGTTGTATGCAGTGGCAGTAGCGATGCTAGTGTTGGCGGTGGCGATGCGGAGCGAGAGAATAGGGTGTCGCCTTTGTACGAGAGGTCAGACAGGCCAAGCAGCAAACCTTCTCGCAGCAGCAGGAAGAAGAAGAAGAACTTCACTGCAGCAGCCCTTCCTCCTCCTCCTCCTCCACTATCTCCTGCTTTCTTCTCTTCAACGCCATCTTCCTCAGCAGCAATATCAACACCCGTGTCATCATCATCATCGTCATTGTCACACCACAGTCTCTTTACTAGTCCTTCTCCTCCTTCCCCACCCTTTGCTGGGTCGTGGCACCTTCCCCAGCAGCACCAGCAGCATCCCAAGTACAGCCCGGATGGCTTCAAAAGCACGGAAGATGGACAGAGCCACCGTCGCCAACAGAGACAACTGCCAGAGTCTCCATTGGGTGATGGCGGCGGTGAGGGTGGCATGAGGCGGCGGAGCACTCCATCCCCACACATACTAAACAATGGAATGCCATCACGGTCCCCGGGTAGGTGGCAGCACAGGCAGTCCTTGGGGTACATCAATAATGACCTGCGCCACTTGAAGAAGTGCACCAACACCACTGCCTGCGCCGCGGATGCTCCGCCCCACCAACATCCTGCTTACACAAGCAACACTAGCAATAATAATAATAACAACAACAACAACAACACTAATAATTATAATAATAATAATAGAAATAATAATGCTAATAATAATCATAATGATAACAGTGGTAATACTCATTGCGATAGTAACAATGATAATGTTGTCCATGGTAAACATAGCCACCCGAACATGAGTAGCTGTAGTAGTGGTGGTGGTGGTGGTGGTGGTGGCAGTTATAACAATAATAGTCGGAGTGGAGGCAAGTCAGGAAGACTGGATGATGGCGCTGGTAGCGGAGGCAATGGTGGTTGTGGTGGTGGTGGCGGCGGCGGCGGTGGTGGTAGTGGTAGTGGTGGTAGCAGCAGCGGTGGTGGTGGTGGTAGAGGAGGAACCGGAGGCAATGGAGGTGGGAGTAGAACCAACAGTGGTAGTAGCTACAATAGTAATAACAACAACAACAACAGCGATGGTGGTGGTGGTGGGAATGGTTCCAGTGACTACTCTTCCTATATGTTTGGTGGCAGATCATCGCAGTCGACGTCCGGCGGAAGGTCAAGGAACAAAGGCACGTACCGACACCACCACCATCATCATCATCTGCATCATCATCACCACCAACATTCTCGACTCCTCTTTGGCATTGATTATCCATCTTTCGGTAAGTTTTACACTTTATCTCTTTCATCCCCTCCCTCCCCCACCCCTTCTCACATCTCTCCAACATTAAACTCCCTTCCATCCATGCCCACCACTCGACCCTTTAGCATCTTTTGTTTCTCGTCTTTTCTCATTTCCTCTACATGCTTTCTCTGTCTGCCTCTTTCTCTCATTGTACCTGTTCATGTTTTTATACGTATGTATGTGTATGTATATATATATATATATACACACACACACACACACACACACACATATATATATATATATATATATATATATATATATATAAAGGATACTAGGAGTTTTCGTCAATCAGGTTGACTCCCAACCAATAGCTATGCTCTCTGAAGGCTCAAATCGTTTTGCCCCTAAAATTCCAGATGTGATTTTGTGACTGCTTTGTCCAAGGCAGCTGGAAGTGGCTTCCCCTTGAGTCAGTATAGGTATACATTGAAACAGAAAAGAAAAGGCCAACAGTTTGGCAAGACTTGACAAGGACATTTAATTTTCTTATATAATAAAAGGTTTCTAGAATGTCCCAGCTATTGGAACATTGTGTCGAGTGAGGATAGCATAGGCCAAGCATACTGACATCGGAGAGAGAGATGGGCTAACCATTGTATTGTTACATGTGGGTGGAACACACAGTGCTTCCAGAGACTCGGTTTCACTGAAGTGAGTGGGTCTTCTCAAGAACCTCATATTGCCGGTCATCTTGGACATCTCTTCCATCCTGAGATCGGTCCTCACCACATAATCCTATCTCTTCCACAGGTGTCCTCTACTTTCAGTGATTGGCACTTCTTCATGCAGCTGTCTTCTCTCTTGCATACTGCAATTGATTCCTCTTATGTCCAACTTTTCTGTCAGCACGTTTGCACTTTGTTGTTGCACATGCACACTGATGTTGCACATCCATCGAAGCACACCAGATTCCATTTCTCTCTAATTTATCTCTGTCTTCTGCATTCAGGGGCCATGTCTCATTATCATGGAATACAACCGTTCATACACAAGCATCATACAGTCTGTCTTTTACTCTGATAGAGGGAGTCCTCTATATAGTCTTTTATCCTTTTCAGCCCAGTGGCTTTGACCATGCTGGAGCACTGCCACTGTAATCACCTTTTCAATGGCCAATCTTTTGTGATTGGAATGGTGGGGTGGGGTGGGGGAGTGAGGATTAAGTTGTTTAACGAGAAACAGATGAAAAGGGTCAATTGACTATAGATCAATCTTACACAACCACTAATTATTTCTTTTTTTCCTCTCAGCTAAAATGTCCAAATTATTTAACGAGAAACTCTATTGGCTGGGCCAGCAACTATGGACTCTGTCTGTCACTACGATGGTCTTACTATTGGCTATGTAAGTACACTGATTGTCTCGCTGTCTGCACGTCACCATCTTTGTCTAACTTTCGGCTGTGTACCTCTGTGTTTTTATTGTTCGAAGGGGAATAACTCAAAAACACCAGTTGCATTTTGTTGGTTAATAAGGGAAGATATTGTCAGCACCCAGAAAGAGAAAAAGGAAACATTTCCTCAATAGTTTAGGAAAGAATATTAAAATTCACAGAAGAAAACTTGACACTTTTAGCTTTTAAATGGCACCAATTCAATCATGCTACCATTTGTAGTTCATGATACAAGAGTTCTTAGAATGTGACATAAACTTTTGAAACACCCTGTATATTAGCAGAATGATTAAGAATATTAGTTCCTTATCTCTATAATCTGGGATCAAATCCTTGTGAGGTCAGCATTGTTTTTCGTCCTTTAGAGTTCCTCCTGCTCCAAAGAAAAAAATAGCAGCCTGGGGCAAAGAATTGGTGGAACTGTGGTCGTAACCATGGCCGAGGCGAGTGACAGTCGACTGGCACCCATGTTGGTGGCATGTAAAAAGCACTGTTCAAGCAGGTGGCCGATGCTGGTGTCATGTGAGTGGCACATAAAGAAAAGCACTGACTACACACTTGGAGTGGTTGGTGTCAGGAAGGGCATCCAGCCGTAGAAACCGTGCCAAACGAGATGGGAAGCTGGTGCAGCTCTTCAATTCACAGTTTTCATTGAAGCTGCTCCTCAACCCATGCCATCATGGAAAACATCCGTTAAATGATGATGATGATGATGATGATGATGATGGGTTGCAGCTCCAGAATTAGCTCTGACTCACCTGATCTATATTGCATGTATTTTAACGGTCAAGTGACTCAACACCATTCTGACCGTTGATGATGGTGTTGCTGGTGATGATTGTGATCTCTCTCTTTCTCTTTTTCTCTCTCTCTCTCTCTCTGTTACCCTTCAGTGTCACCACTGTGCTGCATGTCCTTATATTAGTGGTCAGCCATTTATGGACATTGGTCTTAATGCATGTCTGGAAGAGACACCTGTCCCAGGGAGGCAGCAAACGAAAGCAGATGGATGAAAAGTTTGCTTACAGAATTGGTCTTGATGAAAACATCAAACTTCCCGCTACAGGTGAGTGTTGTTGTTGTTGTTGTCGTTGTCGAGCCTAACTTTGACCAGTATGAAGTGCTTGGCCCATTCTGCTGAGTGATTGGTGTTAGGAAGGGCGTCCAGCTGTAAAATCCCTGCCAAAACAGAGAAGTCTGATGCAGGCTTCCACCTGGCTGGCTCCTCTCAAATCGTCCCACCCATGCCAGCATGGAAGATGTACATTGATGATGATGAAGTGAGGCAAACAATTAAATGTGACGGTGTTGTTACCATCACCATCCTCCTCGTTCTACTCCCATTTTCCATGTTGTTGTTGTCATTGTAATGGATGGGTCCATCTCATCTGCTGTTGAAAGTGTAGCCCTCTCAGATGGGACAAACCACTAAATCTTGCCTGGGCTAAATGGCAAGTATTTGAGAGGGGTTAGGGTTTGTGCTGAATGTAAGATCGAGGGACATATATGGCAAACCCCTTTTTATATATATATCGGTGGGTAGGAGCAGATGAGAAGATAAAAGAAAGGATGTGATGGGGTGTCGAAGCAAACGGTCAAGGTACAAGGCGGCTATGGAGGGTGGGTCATGGGAGGAGAGAGTGGATGCTTTCATAAGATGTGATGCGGGTGGGTGGGAGGAACAGGTGGTAAAAGATGGGGGGGGTGAAGGTGAACAAGGGTGGGGTGGGGTGGGGAGGGGATTAGGTGAGTTAGAGGAGTGGTTGTGGGAGGAGAATAAATCAGAAAGTAGCAGAATGATGTGCAAGGTGTAGGAGGAGGGAGATGTGGGTGGGTGGGGGTGGGGGGGCATTGAGAATGATGGCAAATAAGGGAGATGTTAAGGATGTGGAGAGAGGTGAGTGGTAGGAAGAGTATTGGTAGGGATCCTAATGTGGGTAAGGAAGGAGGGATGGAGGCAGGATGCAATGTGTGTTGGTTCAGCTCTCAGGTGATAAGAGAAGTCCCATGGATGTTAGGGATGAGAATCAGGTGTGGGGAGGGGGAGATGCTTGACCCAGAAGAAGTAGGGACAAGCCCTGTTCATATAACTATACCAAATGTTTGTCTTAAACCCCTTCACACGCTCTCTTTTACTTCCAGGTGAAGAAGCTATGCAAAGATTGTTGAATTGTCGTGGAAAAGACCCTTATAGGTATTGTCTCTCACTCTTTCTCACACATTCTATATATGTGTGTATATATATAAGTATTTGTTGCAACAAAAGTTCGTTCTGGTTTTTAAGTAAAATTCAAAACCAATATTTCGATATTTGTACACAACTTTATTCAACCACACATCTGCCATCTTTGAGATAACTTCACGATCCCTTCCTCCCAAAAGCTGGCATCATTCTGGATAATGATATTGTCCAAGTCATTTGGACACTTTTTCAAACAATTCTAATTGATAAGAGATCAAATTATATTGAAATCTGAACGTACAAATCCTGGTGAATACAGTTGGTGTTGCAGGGCATTCCAGTCAAGCTGTACCAATTTCTGCCGAGTTTGCTGGGAAACACGAGGTCAAGCATTGTCTTGAAGGAAAACAACTCCTTTCTGATTGAGCAATTCTGGAAGTTTTCCATTGATTACCACTTTTAATCTGTTTAATTGTAAACAATATTTATCTGATTTCTACATAAGAGCTCTTTGTAACAAAAGACCTCATAATACATAAAACCTTTTCAATCCCACCAAATACAGAACAACACCTTCTTCACATAAGGAATGTTTCTTGGACTAATTAAAAGTGGTTTCTTTTATTGTCTTCAGGATTTTTTTCAATACCACCTTGTTGCCAAAAATCCATTGCCTGCGATTGTCCTTTTCAAAAATGGATCATTTTGGTTGCATTTAAACAAATGGAAATGTAGTCCTTTGAAATTTTATTTCCTGTTAGATTATGAAGTACTGAAACATCACAGCAATTCATGTGTCCAAACATTTTCAAATGCTTTATAACACTTATATACGAGAAATGTGGATTATCTCTGCAACACACACACACACACACACACGTGTGTGTGTGTGTGTGCCTATATAAGTATATTTTGGTATGTATGTGCATGTATGTAAGTATGTGTGCGTGTGTGTGTGTATATATATGTATATATATTGGTCTGTGTTTGTACCCAGTATTTTAGGTCTGAAATGCCAGAGCACAGATGAAGACATAAAGAAGTATTACAAGAAGCAAGCAATTCTTGTTCATCCAGACAAGGTAAGAACTTTTCACTTTGATGCTCCATCCGTGACCATCCCCTCTCTCTAACAGTCATTGCATATCACTTCTTACCACACAGGCAAGCCTATGAATGCATATGTTTATATATATATATATATATATATATATATCATCATCATCATTTAACCTCCGCTTTCCATGCTAGCATGGGTTGGACGATTTAACTGAGGACTGGTGAACCAGATGGCCACACCAGGCTCCAATCTGATCTGGCAGAGTTTCTACAACGGAAGCCAGTCAGAATTTGCGAATTTGATTTGATTTTGATTTCACTTGCTTGAACAGGTCTTCGCAAGCAAAGTTTAGTGTCCAATGAAGGAAAGGTACGCATAAGTGGGCTGGTTCACTTGGCTAGCCGGGTCTTCTCACACACAGCATATTTCCAAAGGTCTCGGTCACTAGTCATTGCCTCGGTGAGGCCTAATGTTCGAAGGTCATGCTTCACCACCTCATCCCAAGTTTTCCTGGGTCTACCTCTTCCACAGGTTCCCTCAACCACTAGGGTGAGGCACTAGCTACCCTAATCCATTCTCGCCACATGTCCATACCAGCGCAATCGCCTCTCTTGCACACTACAACTGATGCTTCTGAGGTCCAACTTTTCTCTCAGGGCGCTTACACTCTGTCAAGTGTGCACACTGACATTACACATCCATCGGAGAATACTGGCTTCATTCCTTGCGAGCTTATGCATGTCCTCAGCAGAGATGGCCCATGTTTCACTGCCATGTAGCATGGCTGTTTGTACACATGCATCACACAGTCTACCTTTTACTCTGAGCGAGAGGCCCTTTGTCACCAGCAGAGGTAAGAGCAAACTATCTTCCCAGTTAGCCTTCCTTTGATATCGCTGCAAATCTTATGTGTCCATAGCTTACACTGGGTACATCTTGTGAAGTTTCTACCTACGCCTTTTCTACAGATTGAGCAGGGCCATCTACCTGAATGGGTTTGTGGTTTGTCTGCCTTCCTACTTATTAGGACTTTGGTTTTAGCTAGGTTGTTAAGAAACTGGTCTTATGAGCTCCAAAACCATTTCCGACTCATTTTCAGGATTTATATATTATTCAAACATTGTGTTAGAAACTGGTCTATAAATGTGTATGTATCGTTTTGAGTACACACACACACACACACACACACATTGTGAAACTGATGTTGTTGTTATTGTTGTTTGTAGAATTCCCAAACTGGTGCTGAAGAAGCGTTCAAGATACTTCACCATGCTTTTGACATGATTGGAGAACCTGTGAGTACAGCTGGTACTTTTTGTTGTTCTGCCATTCCTTCACTGGCCTCCTTTCTCTCTCTCTCTCTCTCTCTCTCTCTCTCTCTATATATATATATATATATATATATATATATATATATATATATAATATATAGCTTACTGGTAAAGCACTGAGCTGGAGGCTCTGAGTGATACTGGCTTGAGTCCCAGGGCTGGTTGTCGATAAATTTTTCTGCCTTATAAGGGAAAATTTACCCAATCTTTCTGCTGTTCTGACAGCGACTCTGCATCTGAAAAATTATTTTATTTGTATGTACAATGTATGTGTGTGTGTATATATGTATGTATATATATGTATATATATGTATAAGGAGAAGATTGTTATTTGAAATGCCGATCATATCAGGTGGCCAGCATGGGAATAGAAACCTTATTATTAAAATTATAATTATGGGTATCTAAGAGGTACCACCATGCTAGAGATAGCAGTCAAAACTTGATTCTAAAACCAGTGGTTTTAGAGTCAAATTTTGACTGCTATCTCTAGCATGGTGGTACCTCTTAGATACTCTTAATTATAATTTTATATATATTTACACATACACACACACGTGTGTATATAGTCAGAGACATAAAGTAAAGAAGAGACGCATCTAACTCGCCTCTGTTCTCCTCTGTTGCAGGCCAAGAGACAACTCTATGATTCACAGGTTCAACAATCACACCAGGCTGTGGTAAGACGTTTCACAAAAGCTTCTGTCTTCTCTGTCTCCTCCTCCTCCCTCTCTGCCTTCTTCTTCTTACTGTTGTTGTTGTTGGTGTCACTGTTGTTTTTCTCCTCCTTTTTTGTCTTGTCTCAATGAGTTTAAACACTTGACTATATATGTGTATATGTATGTATGTATGTGTGTGTGTGTGTATGTATGGATCTATCTATCTATCTATCTAGCTGTCTGTGAGAGTGCATGTGTATGTAGATATATATACGTTTGTGTGTGTGTGTAAGGGTAATGACCCCCTTCAGTTATGAATGACCATGGGATTGCATCAAGAAAGTTCCTCCCTCTGAGGTTGTCTATGTACTCACACACATAAGTACACATGCACACACAAACATACGTGCAGATTGTAAAATATTCTAGATATAATTATACATCCTAAAAAGGATGTGTGTGCGTGTGTGTGACAACACTAAGAAGTGTCTTTGTATTTGCAGAGAGATTTTGCTGATCTTTTGGAAAAACTGAACGAGAAATTTAAGAAGGTAAGTCATATATATTTCTCTCTCTCTCTCTCGTTTTATATATATACATATATATACATATATATATACATATGCATTGTGCTACATATCTCGGCCTTTTGTCAGGATCAGCTTTTAGAGATTAGCTGGTTTCAATAAAGTCTCTGTTGGAAATTGCTTGAATCAATTGCCTCACAGAACTCCAGGAGCTTTACATCCTCCCGATTTCTAGAACTATAACCATAGTTTCCATCTATGCTATAGCAGTTGTTGTCGTTTTGGCCAGCCTAAGCATTGAAGTTGCCAGCCATGATGGTGAAGTTGATGTCGGTCGTTGAAGAACAGACTCATGGAAGCAGGCATGTTCTTGTCAATTCTGTTTGTGAGGCAGAGATAACTGCTATTGAATTGTCTATAGCTAATCTCGACTTAATTATCATATGTCGCAACCAGTCTACCTTAATTAGTTTACCTGTCCATATCTCGGCTAACTATATTCCCACCCGACACCTGTTGTCATTTTACTCACCCAGAAGAATATGTATTACTGTCCCTCGCTTGTGAGGTTTTGGGTGGAGGGTCTCTTGCTCAACGCTCAGATCGTCATTGCAGGATGTGTCCATAATCACATCAGACCTCTCTTTCATTCTACCGACCTAAATGTTTACATGTTTGTTAATTAATGTTTGATAATTTCTGTACCTGAAAGGAATAAAATAGCTGATGACGGGTTTGCACCCTGTTGGAAATGTGAATATATGTGTGTGTGTATATATATATATATATATATATATATATATAAATATACAGGGATTAGCATTGAGTTGCTTCTCCAACATACTGAAAATTTAGAAATAGCAGTCAAAGAACTACTGATTCTAAACTACAAATTTTTCTCTAAACGGATGGCGATATTTATGGCACACATAGAACAAAAAATATAAATGGTTTTACCGATAAAGGTTTTTTCATACTGAACTACTTGGCAAAATTGTTAATTGTTAATTCTATTAATTGACGATTCCCTGCCCTTATTCTTGTATATATATATATATATATATATATATATATATATATATATATATATATATATATATATATATGTATATATATATGTATATATATATGTATATATATATATATATATATATATATATATATATATATGTATATATATATGTATATATATATATATATATATATATATGTATATATATATATATATATATATATATATATGTATATATATATGTATGTATGTATATATATATATATATATATGTATATATATATGTATGTATGTATATATATATATATATGTATATGTATATATATGTATGTATGTATATATATATAATCCTGTGTGTGTGTGTGTTTTCTCAGGAAGCTAATATGATGAACTGTGACAAGTGTGGAGGCAAGCACCAGCGAATCCCTCTCTCTCGACCTTGGTACAGTGCTCGTTACTGCCAATCGTGTAAGACAAACCATGCAGCTAACGAGGTAAGTGATACTGTCTTTTAATTATGTTTCATGTGTGACTGACTGCACTCCCTAATGTTCATTGAGATGTCCTGGCACAGCCATTTCGGTTTCACCTCCATTAAGTCAGTAAATTGAAAATGTTGACTTCAGCAACGCCCAAAACGAAAAAAAATACCAATGTCATGGGACCATTTTTCTAAAGAGAAAAAAAGCTCCCGAAACTAATATTATGAGAGATTAATTTCATCGTAAAAATTTTATTTCCTTTTATTTATTATTTTTCCTTTTCTTTTGGTATAAATTGTGTTTTGAAACCGAGTGAAACCAGTGGCTTCTTTCAATAAAAATTCTCAGAACATTCTCAAAGTATTTTCTTCCTTTTGTTTCTTCCTTTTGTCTTTCTGTACAAGGTGTGTGAGAAAAGGAAGAGGATTTTGTGGGTTCTGTGTGAGGTATGGGTGGTGTGGGGATGAGCAGGTTGTGACCCCTGTGGGACGTAATAAGAGAGGAGCGTATAATTGCAATCTCAGCACCCTGCAGCCCATTGCATGTTTTCCCATGGGCTTTTCTTAATATCTCCTCAATTGTAAGCTGTCAAGTGATGGACACAGCGCATCGTACCAACGTGAAGGCTCTGTTGTGGAGAGTCATTACTGGTGATGACTCCTGGATCTTTGAGTAAGACCCAGGAGTCCAAGCGCCTGGACCTTGAGGCTGAAGAAAGGAAGACAGTCGAATTCCAAAGTCAGACTCATGTGGACCCTGGGAGAATCCTTCCAGGAATGCATGGGAGCGTGGCCCGAGATGGAGGGGAAAAGGCTTTAGACTCAAGGGAGATGATTTTGAAGGGAAAAAGTTGTGGTTTCTAGTTTGGATTTGACATAACTATTTGTGACCCTCACTCCTGTAGACCACACCCTGTTTCTTTTCTAACACGCCTCGTATGTGCGTGTGTGTGTATATAGATACAGATTTGTCTTCACACACCTGCTTATATGTCCACACACGTCTACCTTAACATATATACATACCTATATATATGTATGTGTGTGTGTATGCATGTATGTATATATATGTATATGTAGTTATGGTATATTCTGTTGAGAACGTAGTAGAGTACAGTATAAAGCTCGTCCACCTTCAGACTTCACCCTCTGCTTTCCAGTAGCAGTATTCTATGTACTTCCAGGTTTGCATCTGGGCATCTGTCGTGTGCAAATAGATAATTGAAAAAAAATGGAGTGAACAAGAAAGGGTATGGTTGGACATTTATTTTTTAATCACTACATTGCATCAAAACAATTGTAGTGATTAAAAAAAATCACTGTCCAACTGTACCCCTTCTTGTTGACTCCATTTTTTTCAATTACCTGTGTGTGTGTGTGTGTGTGTGTGTGTATCATGGCTGGAGAAGGATTTGGAATTGACAGTAGTCAGTAGTGTTGGCCTATATGGATACATAATTGCTGATTGTGTGGGTTTGCTGTGTTTGTAAATATTAAGTTTGTTGTCTTGTTTATGACAGGGTGATGTCTGGGCTGAATCAACAGTTTTGGGTTTCTTATGGCACTACTACACCTGTATAGATGGAGTCATATACGACATAACAGAGTGGGTATCTTGTCAGGTAACTACCACAACCATTTCTGCTTCTTTCTCTGTCTTTCTCATTTTCTTTCCCCCTCTCTCTCTCTCTCTCTGTCATCTTGTCTCTCTTTTTTCCTTTTCTCTCAGTGTCTCTCCCTCTCTTTCATCCTGTCTTTGTCTCTCTGTCTATCTCCCCCCATCTCATTTTCTCTTTCTGCTCTTATCTTTTTTCTTCTTTCCATCTCTCTCTTCATCAGCTGTCCAAGCTGGCAGAATCATTAGCATGCCGGGCGAAATTCTTAGTATTTCATCTGCCACTACATTCTGAGTTCAAACTCCACTGAGGTTGACTTTGCCTTTCATCCTTTTGGGGGTCGATTAAATAAGTACCAGTTATGCACTTGGCTCTATGTAAACGACTTAATCTCTTCTCCCAAACTTGAAGCCTTGTGCTTCCACTAGAAAGGATTATTATTATTATTAATGTATTTGTTGATTTGTTTGCGTTTTCAGAAGAAACTGTTCAAACATATGAAGTCAAATGCACATCGAGTCTCTTATAGGATTGAGCCAACAACGAACAAGACAAAATCTTTCTGGACTGGGTAAAGTAGAGATTCTTGCTCAAGACAGTTAATGATATTGGTGATGGTTGTTCAATCTGCTGTCTGTGTGTCTGTGTGTGTGGATACGTACATATATCTTCTTCCTCTTCATCTGTCTTCTTTGTGTATATATTTAAGGATGTAATTTATTTATTTTTGCAGGGAAAGTGAAGTGGATGACTTCATTCATGACCTCCTCAACATGAGTCGACAATCCAATGGTTCTGGCCCTCCACACTTCAACAACAACAACAGGTATAACAGCAGTAGTGGTGGTGATGGTGGTGGCAGTGGTGCGGGGTCTTTCTTCACCCCACCCTCATCGGCTTCATACCCTCCAACATCAAGCTCAACCACCACCACCAATGCTACAGCTGGTCGTAACACCAAGCGAAGACGGAGAAAGAAGAAGAACTGAGGAGAAATTTTGGGTAGATGGATTGTCAGATTTTGTTGGTGGTGGTCATCTGTTTATGACGTCATACAAACCGTCAGTGCATTTGGCTATGATGATGATGACAATTATAACGACAGCAGTTATGGTGATAATGCTGACGGTTTAGCCAGTGTCGTGATGACAGTAAAGATTGTAATGATAAGTGTGGTGATGACAGTGAAGTCTAATGATGACAAGTGTGGTGACAGCAGTAAAGATGAGTGATAACAGTAAAGACTTGTGATGACAAGTTTGGTGATGACAGGAAAGACTGTAGCAGCTGAAGGTGTTGTTTCGTCTGAACCATCCACAGACAGTTATCAACCATCAAATAAAAATTCTATCAACTTCAAGCTTCATTTTTGAATCATTTTCCCTTTTACAATAAAAATGAAACTTTTGAGATTTTCTCTTCCTTTCAAACCTTGCTTTCCTTTGGGGGCAATTTTCACAGAGCTGCCATCTGTTAAGATAACTTTCCAAAGGAAATATCTCGGGGTGTCCTAACTCTCATCTGTGTGAATGATTTGAGTAACCTTGTAGATCCTGTTGTGTCTTGGTTCCTTGTACTTTAACTCCTCATCCCCTAGCCTATGGTTGCCTTCCTCTCTACTGCAGCCCTACTCCAGGTTAAGGGGCTGGTGTCATGAAAACAAGCACTCAGTACACATTCTGAAGTGGTTGGCATTAGGAAGGCTGTTCAGCTTTGGAAACCATCCTAAAGCCTACGTTTTAGTAGGATGCAGTTATCGCAGCCTTTGGATGCTGTCAATCTGTCCAATGCAACAAAGCATGAAGATGGACATATTAAAGAAATGATGAAGGCGATGATACACGCACAAGATTTGATCAAAAAGCATTGGGACTGTTGCCATGGTAACGGAACCGAAGAATGCAGAGTGGGGCCACTTGGCACAGCCTGACCTTCCCTGCAGCAGCATTCTTGGTCACTTCCTTTGTTTGGAAGAGGAGTTGCAGGAATGGTTCCATCAAGGGCAAATGATGTTTGGTAAAGTGTTGTAGGGCTTCAAAAGGGGACAACTTGGAAGGAGATCAAATACAGAATTGGTATGGGTTGACGCAGGTCCTGTTTTGATACTTTTGGGTCAGACTTCATATATTTGTTTGTATTTGTGCATCGGTACACACACACACACACATAAGTAATAATTACTCTCCCATCATCATCATCTGTTCTTTTCTATATATGTCTGATTTGGTTAGGTCTTCTCCGTTACAGTATCACTACTAGTTAGGGGTCTTTGGTCACCTCTTGTCTAAGGATCAACATCCCAAGATCAATTCCCACCAATTCCTTGGTTTCCCTCTTCTGCAGTTTCCTTCCTCTTATCTCTCCTACCCCATCCTTATTCTTTCAACACCCTCCAAAAACTGTTTTCTCCAGGAAACAGAATTCCAACAAACAGGGGAGAAGCACTGCAAAGGCACACCACATGGCAGTAGGACTTCACTCGATGTGGCCGGTCAGCAGACTGATGTCTGAGGGACGCACCAACTGGCTTCTAAACAATGGAAGTCTGAAACACAACAGGTCTGTCTGATAGAGAACCTTTCTGGTTACTTTTTGGGTACTTTAAGCTGAAATTGCAGGAGTTACCTAAAGATTTGTGCAATATTGGAAATCGTTCCTTCTCTTGAGGTCACAACCATTTCTCCTCTCAGCCTATGGGATTCACCCGGGTAGGGCAGCGACGAGTGAATTAATCACCACTGCAGCAGGTTTCCATCTGGGTTCCTTGTTAACCACAGACCCCCTTGAGTAATTTCATTTCTTTTGTGGCCCTCTTCAGTTGTTTCAGTTCTGGGAATCAGATTCTGTAGGACCTTTCAACATGGAACTTCATCAATTAAAAAACCTGGTGTTTGATCATTTTTAGTTGCTGCCATTTTCAATCTGTTGGTGATGGCAAATGAAATTAAGCCAGGTTCAAATCCATCTTTTTTTTTTTTTCTGGTGCGCTAAATTCATTGAACAAAGACCGGGCTGTGTGTTGTGTTCTTGAGCAAGACACTTTATTTCACGTTGCTCCAGTTCACTCAGCTGTAGAAATGAGTTGCAACGTCACTGGTCTTTGATTTACCATTGGGGAGGCTGGAATGCAGGCGCGACTGCTGGTCTTCTATAAACAGCCCTGTCTGGACTTATGCCTCGGAGTAGGGTCGTAGGGTGATCGATGCTTTTGCATCGATAAGGCACTTAGCCTTACAAACGGATCGTCTGAGCGTAAAAACCCCAAGGAAGAGCATATACCTCTTCAGACAGGAGGTAGAAAAATCATTACGGTCAGTTAATTAGTAAACCAAAAAAAATAAGCAAAAATGATAGAGCTTGTGGGTCGGCGAGGACGTGTTATTACCCTTCCACGAGTCCCGTTGGCAGAGTGTGAAAAGGCGAATGGGGAACTCATTGAGTTGTTTCAAGCCTGTGAGGATTATTTCCGGTTCTAATAGATGAATGGGGAAACCCATGCTTGCGGCATGTAGCGTCTAAAACGGGAGCAGCAGTTAGAAACTTCTTGGCGAGAATTTGATAACAATGCCGGTTAGAAGGCGTCTGATAATTTTAGTCTGCTTATACAAAACCTGAAGCATCCGATGCCATTAATAGGGGCTCCTGCCCGTGGGATCGTGTCGTTATCTTCGAGACACCACACGTGGCTTACTAGCATGTGTGTGTGTGTGTGTGTGAGAAAACAAATATTTTTCTTTTATTAGAAGCGTCGAAAATGTGTGTATTCTAAGGTATAAATGATATTTTATTAATGCCAAGTGGTTATTAGAACGGCAGAAATACTAGGTAAATATACACACACACGCACAAAAGAAATATATGTATATAATGATTATGCATGTGTATAATATATACATATTTAATATATATATATGTATATAATTATATATATATGTGCATATAATATATATTTTTTATTTATTTTTATTTATGTGTTTCAGCCAAGTGGCTGCGGTCATGCTGGTGCACCATACAATATATGTATATAAAAAATATATATATACATAAAATATATATGCATATAGAATATGCTAGCATGGAAAGCGGACGTGAAATGGTGATGATGATTACATTGTATGTGTATGTATAAACCAGCGAGCATTGCTGGAGAAAATGCACAGCATTTCATACGACTTCATGTTGTGGGTTCAAATCTGGGGTCAATAAATTAAGTACAAGTCAAGCAGTGGGGGTCAAGGTAATTGATTAACTGCCTCCCCTAATATTTCAGGCCTTGCGCGGACAGTAAAAAACATGATTACATCTGCTAGAAGGCGGTAGTTTCCGAAATTCTGGGGTGATAGATAGATAGATAGATAGAAGGATATGTATGATTCAGGGAGATTTAGCTGCTATTTCTGACAGTAGATCCAGCATACATTAAGCATTCATAAATCGGACTTTCAGATCGCTTTGCATCTTCTTCCTCGCTGAGGCAACACTGAGTTGCTTCCATTTAGTTTACTTACTGCGTAGGTAACGGTGGTAAAGATGGCAGCCAGCAGCCGTGAAGGAGGTGGCGGAGTATATGAAATAAGGTGGGAGTCGTGGTGACAGGCAACATATGTGCAGGTGGTGGCAATGGTGGTGGTGTAAGACAAAAGCAGCGGTGGTGGTGGTGGTAAAGACAGTGAAATAGAGGGTGGTGGAGTAAGAGGGCGGAGTTGGTGATGGTGGTAGTGTAACAGGGCGGCGGAGGTGGTGGTAAAAGATGGCGTCGAAGGTGGTAGTGGTGGATGAGAGTGGCGGAGGGAGTAGTATAGTTCAAAGAGGGAGGCGTAGGAGGAGATAATCGTGTTTGAGGGCGGCGGTAGTGGCAAGTAAGATGTATGAAGGGGATGGGGGTGGCAAAGTGGTCTGTGAGGATGGAGGTGGAGGCGAGGGGTGATGTATGAGGGAGGCGGTAGTGACAAAAATGATGTAAGAGGGCGATGGTGGCGAAAAGGGTGAAATATGAAGGGGATGGTGGCGAGGGTGATGGATGATGGCGGCGAGGGTGATGTATGATGCCGGCGGTGGTGGCGAGGGTGGCGTATGATGGCGGCGGTGGAGGCGAGGGTGATGTAAGATGGCGGCGGTGGTGGCGAGGGTGGTGTATGATGGCGGCGGTGGTGGCGAGGGTGGCGTATGATGGCGGCGGTGGAGGCGAGGGTGATGTAAGATGGCGGCGGTGGTGGCGAGGGTGATGTAAGATGGCGGCGGTGGTGGTGAGGGTGATGTATGATGGCGGCGGTGGTGGCGAGGGTGGCGTATGATGGCGGCGGTGGAGGCGAGGGTGATGTAAGATGGCGGCGGTGGTGGCGAGGGTGATGTAAGATGGCGGCGGTGGTGGTGAGGGTGATGTATGATGGCGGCGGTGGTGGCGAGGGTGGCGTATGATGGCGGCGGGGGAGGCGAGGGTGATGTATGATGGCGGCGGTGGTGGCGAGGGTGGCGTATGATGGCGGCGGTGGAGGCGAGGGTGATGTAAGATGGTGGCGGTGGTGGCGAGGGTGGCGTATGATGGCGGCGGGGGAGGCGAGGGTGATGTATGATGGCGGCGGTGGTGGCGAGGGTGGCGTATGATGGCGGCGGTGGAGGCGAGGGTGATGTATGATGGCGGCGGTGGAGGCGAGGGTGACGTATGATGGCGGCGGTGGAGGCGAGGGTGATGTATGATGGCGGCGGTGGTGGCGAGGGTGATGTATGATGGCGGCGGTGGTGGCGAGGGTGACGTATGATGGCGGCGGTGGAGGCGAGGGTGATGTAAGATGGCGGCGGTGGTGGCGAGGGTGATGTATGATGGCGGCGGTGGAGGCGAGGGTGATGTATGATGGCGGCGGTGGAGGCGAGGGTGATGTATGATGGCGGCGGTGGAGGCGAGGGTGATGTATGATGGCGGCGGTGGAGGCGAGGGTGACGTATGATGGCGGCGGTGGAGGCGAGGGTGATGTATGATGGCGGCGGTGGTGGCGAGGGTGATGTATGATGGCGGCGGTGGTGGCGAGGGTGGCGTATGATGGCGGCGGTGGAGGCGAGGGTGATGTATGATGGCGGCGGTGGAGGCGAGGGTGATGTATGATGGCGGCGGTGGTGGCGAGGGTGGCGTATGATGGCGGCGGTGGAGGCGAGGGTGATGTATGATGGCGGCGGCGGTGGCGAGGGTGATGTATGATGGCGGCGGTGGTGGCGAGGGTGATGTATGATGGCGGCGGTGGAGGCGAGGGTGATGTATGATGGCGGCGGTGGTGGCGAGGGTGGCGTATGATGGCGGCGGTGGAGGCGAGGGTGATGTATGATGGCGGCGGCGGTGGCGAGGGTGATGTATGATGGCGGCGGTGGTGGCGAGGGTGATGTATGATGGCGGCGGTGGAGGCGAGGGTGGCGTATGATGGCGGCGGTGGTGGCGAGGGTGATGTATGATGGCGGCGGTGGAGGCGAGGGTGATGTATGATGGCGGCGGCGGTGGCGAGGGTGATGTATGATGGCGGCGGTGGTGGCGAGGGTGATGTAAGATGGCGGCGGTGGAGGCGAGGGTGATGTATGATGGCGGCGGTGGTGGCGAGGGTGATGTATGATGGCGGCGGTGGTGGCGAGGGTGATGTATGATGGCGGCGGTGGAGGCGAGGGTGATGTATGATGGCGGCGGTGGAGGCGAGGGTGATGTATGATGGCGGCGGTGGTGGCGAGGGTGATGTATGATGGCGGCGGTGGTGGCGAGGGTGGCGTATGATGGCGGCGGTGGAGGCGAGGGTGATGTATGATGGCGGCGGTGGTGGCGAGGGTGATGTATGATGGCGGCGGTGGTGGCGAGGGTGATGTAAGATGGCGGCGGTGGTGGCGAGGGTGATGTATGATGGCGGCGGTGGAGGCGAGGGTGATGTATGATGGCGGCGGCGGTGGCGAGGGTGATGTAAGATGGCGGCGGTGGTGGCGAGGGTGATGTATGATGGCGGCGGTGGTGGCGAGGGTGATGTAAGATGGCGGCGGTGGAGGCGAGGGTGATGTATGATGGCGGCGGTGGTGGCGAGGGTGATGTAAGATGGCGGCGGTGGTGGCGAGGGTGATGTATGATGGCGGCGGTGGTGGCGAGGGTGATGTAAGATGGCGGCGGTGGTGGCGAGGGTGATGTATGATGGCGGCGGTGGTGGCGAGGGTGATGTAAGATGGCGGCGGTGGTGGCGAGGGTGATGTATGATGGCGGCGGTGGAGGCGAGGGTGATGTATGATGGCGGCGGCGGTGGCGAGGGTGATGTATGATGGCGGCGGTGGAGGCGAGGGTGATGTATGATGGCGGCGGTGGTGGCGAGGGTGATGTAAGATGGCGGCGGTGGTGGCGAGGGTGATGTATGATGGCGGCGGTGGAGGCGAGGGTGATGTATGATGGCGGCGGCGGTGGCGAGGGTGATGTAAGATGGCGGCGGTGGTGGCGAGGGTGATGTAAGATGGCGGCGGTGGTGGCGAGGGTGATGTATGATGGCGGCGGTGGAGGCGAGGGTGATGTAAGATGGCGGCGGTGGTGGCGAGGGTGATGTAAGATGGCGGCGGTGGTGGCGAGGGTGATGTATGATGGCGGCGGTGGAGGCGAGGGTGATGTAAGATGGCGGCGGTGGTGGCGAGGGTGATGTAAGATGGCGGCGGTGGAGGCGAGGGTGATGTATGATGGAGGCGGTGGTGGCGAGGGTGATGTATGATGGCGGCGGTGGAGGCGAGGGTGATGTAAGATGGCGGCGGTGGTGGCGAGGGTGATGTAAGATGGCGGCGGTGGAGGCGAGGGTGATGTAAGATGGCGGCGGTGGTGGCGAGGGTGATGTAAGATGGCGGAGGTGGTGGCGAGAGTGATGTATGATGGCGGCGGTGGTGGCGAGGGTGATGTAAGATGGCGGCGGTGGTGGCGAGGGTGATGTAAGATGGCGGCGGTGGTGGCGAGAGTGATGTATGATGGCGGCGGTGGTGGCGAGGGTGGTGTATGATGGCGGCGGTGGTGGCGAGGGTGATGTAAGATGGCGGCGGTGGTGGCGAGAGTGATGTATGATGGCGGCGGTGGTGGCGAGGGTGATGTAAGATGGCGGCGGTGGTGGCGAGGGTGATGTAAGATGGCGGCGGTGGTGGCGAGAGTGATGTATGATGGCGGCGGTGGTGGCGAGGGTGGTGTATGATGGCGGCGGTGGTGGCGAGGGTGATGTAAGATGGCGGAGGTGGTGGCGAGAGTGATGTATGATGGCGGCGGTGGTGGCGAGGGTGATGTAAGATGGCGGCGGTGGTGGCGAGGGTGATGTAAGATGGCGGCGGTGGTGGCGAGGGTGATGTAAGATGGCGGCGGTGGTGGCGAGGGTGATGTAAGATGGCGGCGGCGGTGGCGAGGGTGGTGTATGATGGCGGCGGCGGTGGCGAGGGTGATGTATGATGGCGGCGGTGGTGGCGAGGGTGATGTATGATGGCGGCGGTGGTGGCGAGGGTGATGTATGATGGCGGCGGCGGTGGCGAGGGTGATGTATGATGGCGGCGGTGGTGGCGAGGGTGATGTAAGATGGCGGCGGTGGTGGCGAGGGTGATGTAAGATGGCGGCGGTGGTGGCGAGGGTGATGTAAGATGGCGGCGGTGGTGGCGAGGGTGATGTAAGATGGCGGCGGCGGTGGCGAGGGTGGTGTATGATGGCGGCGGCGGTGGCGAGGGTGATGTATGATGGCGGCGGCGGTGGCGAGGGTGATGTAAGATGGCGGCGGTGGTGGCGAGGGTGATGTAAGATGGCGGCGGTGGTGGCGAGGGTGATGTAAGATGGCGGCGGCGGTGGCGAGGGTGATGTATGATGGCGGCGGTGGTGGCGAGGGTGATGTAAGATGGCGGCGGCGGTGGCGAGGGTGGTGTATGATGGCGGCGGCGGTGGCGAGGGTGATGTATGATGGCGGCGGTGGTGGCGAGGGTGATGTATGATGGCGGCGGCGGTGGCGAGGGTGATGTAAGATGGCGGCGGTGGTGGCGAGGGTGATGTAAGATGGCGGCGGCGGTGGCGAGGGTGGTGTATGATGGCGGCGGTGGTGGCGAGGGTGACGTATGATGGCGGCGGCGGTGGCGAGGGTGATGTATGATGGCGGCGGTGGTGGCGAGGGTGATGTAAGATGGCGGCGGTGGTGGCGAGGGTGATGTAAGATGGCGGCGGTGGTGGCGAGGGTGATGTATGATGGCGGCGGTGGTGGCGAGGGTGATGTATGATGGCGGCGGCGGTGGCGAGGGTGATGTAAGATGGCGGCGGTGGTGGCGAGGGTGATGTAAGATGGCGGCGGTGGTGGCGAGGGTGATGTAAGATGGCGGCGGTGGTGGCGAGGGTGATGTAAGATGGCGGCGGTGGTGGCGAGGGTGATGTAAGATGGCGGCGGTGGTGGCGAGGGTGATGTAAGATGGCGGCGGCGGTGGCGAGGGTGATGTATGATGGCGGCGGTGGTGGCGAGGGTGATGTATGATGGCGGCGGTGGTGGCGAGGGTGATGTAAGATGGCGGCGGTGGTGGCGAGGGTGATGTATGATGGCGGCGGTGGTGGCGAGGGTGATGTAAGATGGCGGCGGTGGTGGCGAGGGTGATGTAAGATGGCGGCGGTGGTGGCGAGGGTGATGTAAGATGGCGGCGGTGGTGGCGAGGGTGATGTATGATGGCGGCGGTGGTGGCGAGGGTGATGTATGATGGCGGCGGTGGTGGCGAGGGTGATGTAAGATGGCGGCGGTGGTGGCGAGGGTGATGTAAGATGGCGGCGGCGGTGGCGAGGGTGATGTATGATGGCGGCGGTGGTGGCGAGGGTGATGTAAGATGGCGGCGGTGGTGGCGAGGGTGATGTAAGATGGCGGCGGTGGTGGCGAGGGTGATGTATGATGGCGGCGGTGGTGGCGAGGGTGATGTAAGATGGCGGCGGTGGTGGCGAGGGTGATGTAAGATGGCGGCGGTGGTGGCGAGGGTGATGTAAGATGGCGGCGGTGGTGGCGAGGGTGATGTAAGATGGCGGCGGTGGTGGCGAGGGTTGCGTATGATGGCGGCGGTGGTGGCGAGGGTGATGTAAGATGGCGGCGGTGGTGGCGAGGGTGATGTAAGATGGCGGCGGTGGTGGCGAGGGTGATGTAAGATGGCGGCGGTGGTGGCGAGGGTGATGTATGATGGCGGCGGTGGTGGCGAGGGTGATGTAAGATGGCGGCGGCGGTGGCGAGGGTGGTGTATGATGGCGGCGGCGGTGGCGAGGGTGATGTATGATGGCGGCGGTGGTGGCGAGGGTGATGTATGATGGCGGCGGCGGTGGCGAGGGTGATGTAAGATGGCGGCGGTGGTGGCGAGGGTGATGTAAGATGGCGGCGGCGGTGGCGAGGGTGGTGTATGATGGCGGCGGTGGTGGCGAGGGTGACGTATGATGGCGGCGGCGGTGGCGAGGGTGATGTATGATGGCGGCGGTGGTGGCGAGGGTGATGTAAGATGGCGGCGGTGGTGGCGAGGGTGATGTAAGATGGCGGCGGTGGTGGCGAGGGTGATGTATGATGGCGGCGGTGGTGGCGAGGGTGATGTATGATGGCGGCGGCGGTGGCGAGGGTGATGTAAGATGGCGGCGGTGGTGGCGAGGGTGATGTAAGATGGCGGCGGTGGTGGCGAGGGTGATGTAAGATGGCGGCGGTGGTGGCGAGGGTGATGTAAGATGGCGGCGGTGGTGGCGAGGGTGATGTAAGATGGCGGCGGTGGTGGCGAGGGTGATGTAAGATGGCGGCGGCGGTGGCGAGGGTGATGTATGATGGCGGCGGTGGTGGCGAGGGTGATGTATGATGGCGGCGGTGGTGGCGAGGGTGATGTAAGATGGCGGCGGTGGTGGCGAGGGTGATGTATGATGGCGGCGGTGGTGGCGAGGGTGATGTAAGATGGCGGCGGTGGTGGCGAGGGTGATGTAAGATGGCGGCGGTGGTGGCGAGGGTGATGTAAGATGGCGGCGGTGGTGGCGAGGGTGATGTATGATGGCGGCGGTGGTGGCGAGGGTGATGTATGATGGCGGCGGTGGTGGCGAGGGTGATGTAAGATGGCGGCGGTGGTGGCGAGGGTGATGTAAGATGGCGGCGGCGGTGGCGAGGGTGATGTATGATGGCGGCGGTGGTGGCGAGGGTGATGTAAGATGGCGGCGGTGGTGGCGAGGGTGATGTAAGATGGCGGCGGTGGTGGCGAGGGTGATGTATGATGGCGGCGGTGGTGGCGAGGGTGATGTAAGATGGCGGCGGTGGTGGCGAGGGTGATGTAAGATGGCGGCGGTGGTGGCGAGGGTGATGTAAGATGGCGGCGGTGGTGGCGAGGGTGATGTAAGATGGCGGCGGTGGTGGCGAGGGTTGCGTATGATGGCGGCGGTGGTGGCGAGGGTGATGTAAGATGGCGGCGGTGGTGGCGAGGGTGATGTAAGATGGCGGCGGTGGTGGCGAGGGTGATGTAAGATGGCGGCGGTGGTGGCGAGGGTGATGTATGATGGCGGCGGTGGTGGCGAGGGTGATGTAAGATGGCGGCGGCGGTGGCGAGGGTGATGTATGATGGCGGCGGTGGTGGCGAGGGTGATGTAAGATGGCGGCGGTGGTGGCGAGGGTGATGTATGATGGCGGCGGTGGTGGCGAGGGTGATGTAAGATGGCGGCGGTGGTGGCGAGGGTGATGTAAGATGGCGGCGGTGGTGGCGAGGGTGATGTATGATGGCGGCGGCGGTGGCGAGGGTGATGTATGATGGCGGCGGTGGTGGCGAGGGTGATGTATGATGGCGGCGGTGGTGGCGAGGGTGATGTAAGATGGCGGCGGTGGTGGCGAGGGTGGCGTATGATGGCGGCGGTGGAGGCGAGGGTGGCGTTTGATGGCGGCGGTGGAGGCGACGGTGATGCATGATGGCGGCGGTGGTGGCGAGGGTGGCGTATGATGGCGGCGGTGGAGGCGAGGGTGGCGTTTGATGGCGGCGGTGGAGGCGACGGTGATGCATGATGGCGGCGGTGGTGGCGAGGGTGGCGTATGATGGCGGCGGTGGAGGCGAGGGTGGCGTTTGATGGCGGCGGTGGAGGCGACGGTGATGCATGATGGCGGCGGTGGTGGCGAGGGTGGCGTATGATGGCGGCGGTGGTGGCGAGGTTGATGTAAGATGGCGGCGGTGGTGGCGAGGGTGATGTATGATGGCGGCGGTGGTGGCGAGGGTGAGGTATGATGGCGGCGGTTGTGGCGAGGGTGGTGTATGATGGCGGCGGTGGTGGCGAGGGTGAGGTATGATGGCGGCGGTGGTGGCGAGGGTGACGTAAGATGGCGGCGGTGGTGGCGAGGGTGATGTAAGATGGCGGCGGTGGTGGCGAGGGTGGCGTATGATGGCGGCAGTTGTGGCGAGGGTGGTGTATGATGGCGGCGGTGGTGGCGAGGGTGATGTATGATGGCGGAGGTGGTGGCGAGGGTGATGTAAGATGGCGGAGGTGGTGGCGAGAGTGATGTATGATGGCGGCGGTGGTGGCGAGGGTGATGTAAGATGGCGGCGGTGGTGGCGAGGGTGATGTAAGATGGCGGAGGTGGTGGCGAGGGTGGCGTATGATGGCGGCGGTGGTGGCGAGGGTGATGTAAGATGGCGGAGGTGGTGGCGAGAGTGATGTATGATGGCGGCGGTGGTGGCGAGGGTGATGTAAGATGGCGGCAGTTGTGGCGAGGGTGGTGTATGATGGCGGCGGTGGTGGCGAGGGTGATGTAAGATGGCGGAGGTGGTGGCGAGAGTGATGTATGATGGCGGCGGTGGTGGCGAGGGTGATGTATGATGGCGGCGGTGGTGGCGAGGGTGATGTATGATGGCGGCGGTGGTGGCGAGGGTGATGTAAGATGGCGGCGGTGGTGGCGAGGGTGATGTAAGATGGCGGAGGTGGTGGCGAGGGTGGCGTATGATGGCGGCAGTTGTGGCGAGGGTGATGTATGATGGCGGCGGTGGTGGCGAGGGTGATGTAAGATGGCGGAGGTGGTGGCGAGGGTGGTGTATGATGGCGGCGGTGGTGGCGAGGGTGATGTATGATGGCGGCGGTGGTGGCGAGGGTGATGTAAGATGGCGGAGGTGGTGGCGAGAGTGATGTATGATGGCGGCGGTGGTGGCGAGGGTGATGTAAGATGGCGGCGGTGGTGGCGAGGGTGATGTAAGATGGCGGCGGTGGTGGCGAGGGTGGCGTATGATGGCGGCGGTGGAGGCGACGGTGATGCATGATGGCGGCGGTGGTGGCGAGGGTGATGTATGATGGCGGCGGTGGTGGCGAGAGTGATGTATGATGGCGGCGGTGGTGGCGAGGGTGATGTAAGATGGCGGAGGTGGTGGCGAGAGTGATGTATGATGGCGGCGGTGGTGGCGAGGGTGATGTAAGATGGCGGCGGTGGTGGCGAGGGTGATGTAAGATGGCGGCGGTGGTGGCGAGGGTGATGTATGATGGCGGCGGTGGTGGCGAGGGTGATGTATGATGGCGGCGGTGGTGGCGAGGGTGATGTAAGATGGCGGCGGTGGTGACGAGGTTGATGTAAGATGGCGGCGGTGGTGGCGAGGGTGGCGTATGATGGCGGCGGTGGAGGCGAGGGTGGCGTTTGATGGCGGCGGTGGAGGCGACGGTGATGCATGATGGCGGCGGTGGTGGCGAGGGTGGCGTATGATGGCGGCGGTGGTGGCGAGGTTGATGTAAGATGGCGGCGGTGGTGGCGAGGGTGATGTATGATGGCGGCGGTGGTGGCGAGGGTGATGTAAGATGGCGGCGGTGGTGGCGAGGGTGGCGTATGATGGCGGCGGTTGTGGCGAGGGTGGTGTATGATGGCGGCGGTGGTGGCGAGAGTGATGTATGATGGCGGCGGTGGTGGCGAGGGTGAGGTATGATGGCGGCGGTGGTGGCGAGGGTGACGTATGATGGCGGCGGTTGTGGCGAGGGTGGTGTATGATGGCGGCGGTGGTGGCGAGGGTGAGGTATGATGGCGGCGGTGGTGGCGAGGGTGACGTAAGATGGCGGCGGTGGTGGCGAGGGTGATGTAAGATGGCGGCGGTGGTGGCGAGGGTGGCGTATGATGGCGGCAGTTGTGGCGAGGGTGGTGTATGATGGCGGCGGTGGCGGCGAGGGTGAGGTATGATGGCGGCGGTGGTGGCGAGGGTGACGTATGATGGCGGCGGTGGTGGCGAGGGTGATGTATGATGGCGGCGGTGTTGGCGAGGTTGGCGTATGATGGCGGCGGTTGTGGCGAGGGTGGCGTATGATGGCGGCGGTTGTGGCGAGGGTGGTGTATGATGGCGGCGGTGTAGGCGAGGGTGATGTATGATGGCGGCGGTGGTGGCGAGGGTGACGTAAGATGGCGGCGGTGGTGGCGAGGGTGGCGTATGGTGGCGGCGGTTGTGGCGAGGGTGGCGTATGATGGCGGCGGTGGTGGCGAGGGTGAGGTATGATGGCGGCGGTGGTGGCGAGGGTGAGGTATGATGGCTGCGGTGGTGCCGAGGTTGAGGTATGATGGCGGCGGTGGTGGCGAGGGCGATGTGTGATGGCGGCGGCGGTGGCGAGGGTGGCATATGATGGCGGCGGTGGTGGCGAGGGTGGTGTATGATGGCGGCGGTGGTGGCGAGGGTGAGGTATGATGGCGGCGGTGGTGGCGAGGGTGATGTGTGACGGCGGCGGTGGTGGCGAGGGTGGCTTATGATGGCGGCGGTGGTGGCGAGGGTGGTGTATGATGGCGGTGGTGGTGGCGAGGGTGAGGTATGATGGTGGCGGTGGTGGCGAGGGTGATGTGTGATGGCGGCGGTGGTGGCGAGGGTGGCGTATGATGGCGGCGGTGGTGGCGAGGGTGACGTACGATGTCGGCGGTGGTGGCGAAGGTGATGTATGACGGCGGCGGTGGTGGCGAGGGTGGCGTTCTTTCCTTCCTTCGTTCGTTCTTTCCTTCCTACATTCGTTCGTTCATTCCTACGTTCGTTCTTTCCTTCCTACGTTCGTTCGTTCATTCCTACGTTCGTTCTTTCCTTCCTACGTTCGTTCTCTCCTTCCAACGTTCGTTCTTTCTTCCTACCTTCGTTCTTTCCTTCCTACGTTCGTTCTTTCCTTCCTACGTTCGTTCTTTCCATGCTCTATTTGCGTTCTTTCGTTCCTATTTTCGTTCCTTCGTTCCTACGTTCGTTCGTTCCTTCCTTCGTTCATTCTTTCCTTCCTACGTTCGTTCTCTCCTTCCTACGTTCGTTCTTTCTTCCTACGTTCGTTCTTTCCTTTCTACGTTCGTTCTTTCCTTCCTACGTTCGTTCTTTCCTTCCTATGTTCGTTCTTTTCTTCCTATTTTCGTTCGTTCCTTCCTACGTTCGTTCTATCCCTTCTACGTTCGTTCTTTCCTTCCTACGTTCGTTTGTTCCTTACTACGTTCGTTCTTTCGTTCCTACGTTCGTTCTTTCCTTCCTACGTTCGTTCGTTCGTTATTACGTTCGTTCTTTCCTTCCTACGTTCGTTCTTTCGTTCCTACGTTCGTTCGTTCGTTCCTACGTTCATTCTTTCCATCATACGCTCGTTCACTCCTTCCTACGTTCGTTCTTTCATTCCTATGTTCGTTTGTTCCTTCCTACACTCGTTCCTTCGTTCCTAAGTTCGTTCTTTGTTTCCTACGTTCATTCTTTCCTCCTTACGTTCGTTCTTTCCTTCCTACGTTCGTTCGTTCGTTCCCACGATCTTTCTTTCCTTCCTACGTTCGTTCTTTCCTTCCTACGTTCGTTCTTTCCGTCCTACGTTCGTTCTTTCCTTCCTACGTTCGTTCTTTCATTCCTACGTTCGTTCTCTCAGTCCTACGTTCGTTCGTTCGTTCTTACGTTCATTCTTTCCTTCTACGTTCGTTCTTTCCTTCCTACGTTCGTTCGTTCGTTCCTACGTTCGTTCTTTCCTTCCTACGTTCGTTCGTTCGTTCCTACGTTCGTTTTTTCCTTCCCACGTTCGTTCTTTCCATCCTACTTTCGTTCTTTCCTTCCTACGTTCGTTCGTTCGTTCCTACGTTAGTTCGTTCGTTACTACGTTCGTTCTTTTATTCCTACTTTCATTGTTTCCTTCCTACGTTCGTTCGTTCCTTATTACGTTCGTTCGTTCGTTCGTTCCTACGTTCGTTCCTACCTTCCTGCGTTCGTTCTTTCCTTCCTACGTTCGTTCTTTCCTAACTACGTTCGTTCGTTCGTTCGTACGATCGTTCTTTCCTTCCTACGTTTGTTCGTTCGTTCCTACGTTCATTCTTTCCTTCCTACGATCCTTCCTTTGTTCCTACTTTCGTTCTTTCCTTCCTGCGTTCGTTCGTTCCTACGTTCGTTCTTTCCTTCCTACGTTCGTTCTTTCCTTCCGACGTTCGTTCGTTCGTTCCTACGTTCGTTCTTTCCTTCCTACGTTCGTTATTTCCTTCCTACGTTCGTTCCTACGTTCCCACGTGCGTTCTTTCCTTCCTACGTTCGTTCTTTCCTTCCTACGTTCGTTCTTTTCTTCCTCCATTCGTTCGATCCTTCCTACGTTTGTTCTTTCCTTCCTATATTCATTCTTTCCTTCCTACGTTCGTTCTTTCCTTCCTACTTTCGTTCGTTCGTTCATACGTTCCTTCTTTCCTTCCTACATTCGTTCGTTCGTTCCTACGTTCGTTCTTTCCTTCCTACGTTCGTTCTTTCCTTCCTACGTTCGTTTTTTCCTTCCTACGATCGTTCCTTAGTTCCTACGTTCCTTCTTTCCTTCCTACGTTCCTTCTTTCCTTATTCGTGCGTACGTTCGTTCCTACGTTCGTTCTTTCCTTCCTGCGTTTGTTCATTCCTTCCTACGTTCGTTCTTTCCTTCCTACGTTCGTTCGTTCGTACGATCGTTCTTTCCTTCCTACGTTTGTTCGTTCGTTCCTACGTTCATTCTTTCCTTCCTACAACCGTTCTTTTGTTCCTACTTTCGTTCTTTCCCTCCTGCGTTCGTTCGTTCGTTCCTACGTTCGTTCTTTCCTTCCTACGTTCGTTCTTTCCTTCCTACGTTCGTTCTTTCCTTCCTACGTTCGTTCGTTCATTCGTTCCTACGTTCGTTCTTTCCTTCCTACGTTCGTTCGTTCATTCCTACGTTCGTTCTTTCCTTCCTACGTTCGTTCTCTCCTTCCTACGTTTGTTCTTTCTTCCTAACTTCGTTCTTTCCTTCCTACGTTCGTTCTTTCCTTCCTACGTTCGTTATTTCCTTCCTATGTTCGTTCTTTCCTTCCTATTTTCGTTCTTTCCTTCCTTCGTACGTTCTTCCTTCCTACGTTTGTTCTTTCTTCCTACGTTCGTTCTTTCCTTCCTACATTCGTTCTTTCCTTCCTATGTTCGTTCTTTCCTTCCTATTTTCGTTCTTTCTTTCCTAAGTTCGTTCTTTCCTTCCTACATTCGTTCGTTTTTTCCTTCCTAGGTTCGTTCTTTCCTTCCTACGTTCGTTCTTTCCTTCCTACGTTCGTTCTTTGGTTCCTACTTTCGTTTGTTCGTTCCTACGTTCGTTCGATCGTTTCTACGTTCGGTCTTTCCTTCCTACGTTCGTTCTTTCCTTCCTTCCTTCGTTCGTTCGTACTTACGTTCGTTCTTTACTTCCTACTTTCGTTCGTTCGTTCCTACGTTCGATCTTTCCTTCCTACGTTCGTTCTTTACTTCATACGTTCGTTCCTTCCTTCCTACGTTCGTTTTTCCTTCCTACGTTCGTTCGATCGTTCCTACTTTCGTTCTTTCCTTCCTACGTTCGTTCGTTCGGGCCTACGTTTGTTCTTTCCTTCCTAGGTGCGTTCTTTCCTTCCTACGTTCGTTCTTTCCTTCCTACGTTCGTTCTTTCTTTCCAACGTTCGTTCTTTCGTTCCTACGTTCGTTCTTTCCTTCCTACGTTCGTTCGTTCGTTCGTTATTACGTTAGTTCTTTCCTTCCTACGTTCGTTCTTTCGTTCCTACGTTCGTTCGATCGTTCCTACGTTCGTTCGTTCGTTCCTACGTTCATTCTTTCCTTCCTACGTTCGTTCTTTCCTTCCTACGTTCGTTTGTTCCTTCATACGCTCGTTCTTTCCTTCCTACGTTCGTTCTTTCCTTCCTACGTTCGTTCGTTCGTTCCCACGTTCGTTCTTTTCTTCCTACGTTCGTTCTTTCCCTCCGACGTTCGTTCTTTCCTTCCTACGTTCGTTCTTTCCCTCCTACGTTCGTTCTTTCCTTCCTACGTTCGTTCTTTCCTTCCTACGTTCGTTCTCTCAGTCCTACGTTCGTTCGTTCTTTCCTACGTTCATTCTTTCCTTCTACGTTCGTTCTTTCCTTCCTACGTTCGTTCGTCCCTACGTTCGTTCTTACCTTCCTACGTTCGTTCGTTCGTTCCTACTTTCGTTTTTTCATTCCCACGTTCGTTCTTTCCATCCTACGTTCGCTCGTTCCTTATTACGTTCGTCCGTTCGTTCGTTCCTACGTTCGTTCTTTCCTTCCTGCGTTTGTTCTTTCCTTCCTACGTTCGTTCTTTCCTTCCTACGTTCGTTCGTTCGTTCCTTCCTTCCTACGTTCGTTTGTTCATTCCTACGTTCGTCCGTTCGTTCCTACGTTCGTTCTTTCCTTCCTACGTTCGTTCTTTCCTTCCTACGTTCGTTTTGTCCTTCCTACGATCGTTCCTTTGTTCCTACGCTCGTTCTTTCCTTCCTGCGTTTGTTCGTTCGTTCGTACGTTCGTTCGTTCGGTCCTACGTTCGTTCTTTCCGTCCTGCGTTCGTTCTTTCCTTCCTACGTTCGTTCTTTCCTTCCTACTTTCGTTCGTTCGTTCGTACGATCGTTCTTTCCTTCCTACGTTTGTTCGTTCCTTCCTACGTTCGTTCTCTCCTTCCTGTGTTCGTTCGTTCGTTCCTACGTTTGTTCTTTCCTTCCTACATTCGTTCTTTCCTTCCTATGTTCGTTCTTTCGTTCCTATTTTCGTTCTTTCTCTCCTAAGTTCGTTCTTTCCTTCCTACATTCGTTCGTTTTTTTCCTTCCTAGGTTCGTTCTTTCCTTCCTACGTTCGTTCTTTGGTTCCTACGTTCGTTTGTTCGTTCCTACGTTCGTTCGATCGTTTCTACGTTCGTTCTTTCCTTCTTACGTTCGTTCTTTCCTTCCTACGTTCGTTCGTTCGTTCTTACGTTCGTTCTTTGCTTCCTACTTTCGTTCGTTCGTTCCTACGTTCGATCTTTCCTTCCTACGTTCGTTCTTTACTTCATACGTTCGTTCCTTCCTTCCTACGTTCGTTTTTCCTTCCTACGTTCGTTCGATCGTTCCCACTTTCGTTCTTTCCTTCCTACGTTCGTTCGTTCGGGCCTACGTTTGTTGTTTCCTTCCTAGGTTCGTTCTTTCGTTCCTACGTTCGTTCTTTCCTTCCTACGTTCGTTCGTTCGTTCGTTATTACGTTCGTTATTTCCTTCCTACGTTCGTTCTTTCGTTCCTACGTTCGTTCGATCGTTCCTACGTTCGTTCGTTCGTTCCTACGTTCATTCTTTCATTCCTACGTTCGTTCTTTCCTTCCTACGTTCGTTTGTTCCTTCATACGCTCGTTCTTTCCTTCCTACGTTCGTTCTTTCCTTCCTACGTTCGTTCGTTCGTTCCCACGTTCGTTCTTTTCTTCCTACGTTCGTTCTTTCCCTCCTACGTTCGTTCTTTCCTTCCTACGTTCGTTCTTTCCCTCCTACGTTCGTTCTTTCCTTCCTACGTTCGTTCTTTCCTTCCTACGTTCGTTCTCTCAGTCCTACGTTCGTTCCTACGTTCATTCTTTCCTTCTACGTTCGTTCTTTCCTTCCTACGTTCGTTCGTTCCTACGTTCGTTCTTTCCTTCCTACGTTCGTTCGTTCGTTCCTACGTTCGTTTTTTCATTCCCACGTTCGTTCTTTCCCTGTTACGTTCGTTTTTTTCTTCCTACGTTCGTATGTTCGTTCCTACGTTCGTTCGTTCGTTCCTACGTTCGTTCTTTCCTACCTACGTTCTTTCTTTCCTTCTTACATTCGTTCTTTCCTTCCTACGTTCGTTCTTTCCTTCCTAAGTACGTTCTTTCCTTCCTACGTTCGTACTTTCCTTCCTACGTTCTTTCTTTCCTTCCTACGTTCGTTCTTTCCTTGTTACGTTCGTTTTTTTCTTCCTACGTTCGTATGTTCGTTCCTACGTTCGTTCGTTCGTTCCTACGTTCGTTCTTTCCTTCCTACGTTCGTTCTTTCCTTCCTACGTTCGTTGTTCTTTCCTACGTTCGTTCTTTCCTTTTTACGTTCGTTCGTTCGTTCCTACGTTGTTCTTTCCTTCCTACGTTCCTTCTTTCCTTCCTACGTTCGTTCGTTCATTCCTACGTTCGTTCTTTCCTTCCTACGTTCGTTCTCTCCTTCCTACGTTCGTTCTTTCTTCCTACCTTCGTTTTTCCTTCCTACGTTCGTTCGTTCCCTCCTACGTTCGTTCTTTCCTTCCTATGTTCGTTCTTTCTTTCCTATTTTCGTTCGTTCGTTCCTACGTTCGTTCGTTCCTTCCTTCGTTCATTCTTTCCTTCCTACGTTCGTTCTCTCCTTCCTACGTTCGTTCTTTCTTCCTACCTTCGTCCTTTCCTTCCTACGTTCGTTCTTTCCTTCCTACGTTCGTTCTTTCCTTACTATGGTCGTTGTTTCCTTCCTATTTTGGTTCGTTCGTTCCTACGTTCGTTCGTTCCTTCCTACGTTCGTTCTATACCTTCTAGGTTCGTTCTTTCCTTCCTACGTTCGTTCGTTCGTTCGTCATTACGTTCGTTCTTTCCTTCATACGTTCGTTCTTTCGTTCCTACGTTCGTTCTCTCAGTCCTACGTTCGTTCTCTCAGTCCTACGTTCGTTCGTTCGTTCCTACGTTCATTCTTTCTTTCCTACGTTCGTTCTTTCCTTCCTACGTTCGTTTGTTCCTTCATACGCTCGTTCATTCCTTCCAACGTTCGTTCTTTCCTTCCTACGTTCGTTTGTTCCTTCCTACGTTCTTTCCGTCGTTCCTACGTTCGTTCTTTGTTTCCTACGTTCGTTCTTTCCTTCTTACGTTCGTTCTTTTCTTCCTAGGTTCGTTCTTTCCTTCCTACGTTCGTTCGTTCGTTCCCACGTTCGTTCTTTCCTTCCTACGTTCGTTCTTTCCCTCCTACGCTCGTTCTTTCCTTCCTAAGTTCGTTCTTTCCCTCCTACGTTCGTTCTTTCCTTCCTACGTTCGTTCTTTCCTTCCTACGTTCGTTCTCTCAGTCCTACGTTCGTTCGTTCTTTCCTACGTTCATTCTTTCCTTCTACGTTCGTTCTTTCCTTCCTACGTTCGTTCTTTCCCTCCTACGTTCGTTCTTTCCTTCCTACGTTCGTTCTTTCCCTCCTACGTTCGTTCTTTCCTTCCTACGTTCGTTCTTTCCTTCCTACGTTCGTTCTTTCCTTCCTACGTTCTTTCTTTCCTTCCTACGTTCGTTCTTTCCTTCTTACGTTCGTTCTTTCCTTCCTAGGTTCGTGCTTTCCTTCCGACGTTCGTTCGTTCGTTCCCACGTTCGTTCTTTCCTTCCTACGTTCGTTCTTTCCCTCCTACATTCGTTCTATCCTTCCTACGTTCGTTCTTTCCCTCCTATGTTCGTTCTTTCCTTCCTACGTTCGTTCTTTCCTACCTACGTTCGTTCTCTCAGTCCTACGTTCGTTCTTTTGTTCCTACGTTCATTCTCTCCTTCCTACTTTCGTTCGTTCGTTCGTACGATCGTTCTTTCCTTCCTACGTTTGTTCGTTCCTTCCTACGTTCGTTCTCTCCTTCCTGAGTTCGTTCGTTCGTTCCTACGTTTGTTCTTTCCTTCCTACGTTCATTCTTTCCTTCCAACGTTCGTTCTTTTCTTCCTACGTTCGTTTCTTCATTCCTACGTTCGTTCGTTCGTTCCTACCTTCGTTCTTTCCTTCCTACGTTCGTTCTTTCCTTCCTACGTTCGTTTGTTCGTTCCTACGTGCGTTCTTTCATTCCTACGTTCGTTCGTTCGTTCCTACGTCCGTTCTTTCCTTCCTACATTCGTTCTTTCCTTCCTACATTCGTTCATTCCTTCCTACATTCGTTCTTTCCTTCCTACGTTCGTTCTTTCCTTCCTACGTTCGTTCTTTCTTTCCTACGTTCGTTCGTTCGTTCCTACGTGCGTTCTTTCCTTCCTTCGTTCGTTCGTTCCTTCCTACGTTCGTTCTTTCCTTCCTACATTTGTTCTTTCCTTCTTACATTCGTTCTTTCCTTCCTACGTTCGTTCTTTCCTTCCTAAGTACGTTCTTTCCTTCCTACGTTCGTTCTTTCCTTCCTACGTTCTTTCTTTCCTTCCTACGTTCGTTCTTTCCTTGTTACGTTTGTTTTTTTCTTCCTACGTTCGTATGTTCGTTCCTACGTTCGT
The DNA here is from genome assembly GCF_046866305.1 of Octopus bimaculoides. Taxonomy (NCBI): domain Eukaryota; kingdom Metazoa; phylum Mollusca; class Cephalopoda; order Octopoda; family Octopodidae; genus Octopus; species Octopus bimaculoides. The sequence continues at coordinate 20,680,003 of NC_142955.1, read as the reverse complement.
TCGTTCGTTCCTACGTTCGTTCTTTCCTTCCTACGTTCGTTCTTTCCTTCCTACGTTCGTTGTTCTTTCCTACGTTCGTTCTTTCCTTTTTACGTTCGTTCGTTCGTTCCTACGTTGTTCTTTCCTTCCTACGTTCGTTCTTTCCTTCCTACGTTCGTTCGTTCATTCCTACGTTCGTTCTTTCCTTCCTACGTTCGTTCTCTCCTTCCTACGTTCGTTCTTTCTTCCTACCTTCGTTTTTCCTTCCTACGTTCGTTCGTTCCCTCCTACGTTCGTTCTTTCCTTCCTATCTTCGTTCTTTCTTTCCTATTTTCGTTCGTTCGTTCCTACGTTCGTTCGTTCCTTCCTTCGTTCATTCTTTCCTTCCTACGTTCGTTCTCTCCTTCCTACGTTCGTTCTTTCTTCCTACCTTCGTTCTTTCCTTCCTACGTTCGTTCTTTCGTTCCTACGTTCGTTCTTTCCTTCCTACGTTCGTTCGTTCCTTCCTACGTTCGTTCTTTCGTTCCTACGTTCTTTCTTTCCTTCCTACGTTCGTTCGTTCGTCATTACGTTCGTTCTTTCCTTCATACGTTCGTTCTTTCGTTCCTACGTTCGTTCGATCGTTCCTACGTTCGTTCTCTCAGTCCTACGTTCGTTCGTTCGTTCCTACGTTCATTCCTTCTTTCCTACGTTCGTTCTTTCCTTCCTACGTTCGTTTGTTCCTTCATACGCTCGTTCATTCCTTCCAACGTTCGTTCTTTCATTCCTACGTTCGTTTGTTCCTTCCTACGTTCTTTCCTTCGTTCCTACGTTCGTTCTTTGTTTCCTACGTTCGTTCTTTCCTTCTTACCTTCGTTCTTTTCTTCCTAGGTTCGTTCTTTCCTTCCTACGTTCGTTCGTTCGTTCCCACGTTCGTTCTTTCCTTCCTACGTTCGTTCTTTCCCTCCTACGTTCGTTCTTTCCTTCCTACGTTCGTTCTTTTCCTCCTACGTTCGTTCTTTCCTTCCTACGTTCGTTCTTTCCTTCCTACGTTCGTTCTCTCAGTCCTACGTTCGTTCGTTCTTTCCTACGTTCATTCTTTCCTTCTACGTTCGTTCTTTCCTTCCTACGTTCGTTCGTCCCTACGTTCGTTCTTACCTTCCTACGTTCGTTCGTTCTTTCCTACTTTCGTTTTTTCATTCCCACGTTCGTTCTTTCCATCCTACGTTCGTTCTTTCCTTCCTAGTTCGTTCGTTCGTTCCTACGTTCGTTCTTTCATTCCTACTTTCATTCTTTCCTTCCTACGTTTGCTCGTTCCTTATTACGTTCGTCCGTTCGTTCGTTCCTACGTTCGTTCGTTCCAACGTTCGTTCTTTCCTTCCTGCGTTTGTTCTTTCCTTCCTACGTTCGTTCTTTCCTTCCTACGTTCGTTCGTTCTTTCGTTCCTTCCTACGTTCGTTTGTTCATTCCTACGTTCGTCCGTTCGTTCCTACGTTCGTTCTTTCCTTCCTACGTTCGTTCTTTCCTTCCTACGTTCGTTCTTTCCTTTCTACGTTCGTTTTTTCCTTCCTACGATCGTTCCTTTGTTCCTACGCTCGTTCTTTCCTTCCTGCGTTTGTTCGTTCATTCCTACGTTCGTTCGTTCGGTCCTACGTTCGTTCTTTCCGTCCTGCGTTCGTTCTTTCCTTCCTACGTTCGTTCTTTCCTTCCTACTTTCGTTCGTTCGTTCGTACGATCGTTCTTTCCTTCCTACGTTTGTTCGTTCCTTCCTACGTTCGTTCTCTCCTTCCTGTGTTCGTTCGTTCGTTCCTACGTTTGTTCTTTCCTTCCTACATTCGCTCTTTCCTTCCTATGTTCGTTCTTTCCTTCCTATTTTCTTTCTTTCTTTCCTAAGTTCGTTCTTTCCTTCCTACATTCGTTCGTTTTTTTCCTTCCTAGGTTCGTTCTTTCCTTCCTACGTTCGTTCTTTGGTTCCTACGTTCGTTTGTTCGTTCCTACGTTCGTTCGATCGTTTCTACGTTCGTTCTTTCCTTCCTACGTTCGTTCTTTCCTTCCTACGTTCGTTCGTTCGTTCTTACGTTCGTTCTTTACTTCCTACTTTCGTTCGTTCGTTCCTACGTTCGATCTTTCCTTCCTACGTTCGTTCTTTACTTCATACGTTCGTTCCTTCCTTCCTACGTTCGTTTTTCCTTCCTACGTTCGTTCGATCGTTCCCACTTTCGTTCTTTCCTTCCTACGTTCGTTCGTTCGGGCCTACGTTTGTTCTTTCCTTCCTAGGTTCGTTCTTTCCTTCCTACGTTCGTTCTTTCCTTCCTAGTTCGTTCTTTCCTTCCTACGTTCGTTCTTTCGTTCCTACGTTCGTTCTTTCGTTCCTACGTTCGTTCGTTCGTTCGTTATTACGTTCGTTCTTTCCTTCCTACGTTCGTTCTTTCGTTCCTACGTTCGTTCGATCGTTCCTACGTTCGTTCGTTCGTTCGTTCCTACGTTCATTCTTTCATTCCTACGTTCGTTCTTTCCTTCTTACTTTCGTTTGTTCCTTCATACGCTCGTTCTTTCCTTCCTACGTTCGTTCTTTCCTTCCTACGTTCGTTCGTTCGTTCCCACGTTCGTTCTTTTCTTCCTACGTTCGTTCTTTCCCTCCTACGTTCGTTCTTTCCTTCCTACGTTCGTTCTTTCCTTCCTACGTTCGTTCTTTCCTTCCTACATTCGTACTCTCAGTCCTACGTTCGTTCCTACGTTCATTCTTTCCTTCTACGTTCGTTCTTTCCTTCCTACGTTCGTTCGTTCCTACGTTCGTTCTTTGCTTCCTACGTTCGTTCGTTCGTTCCTACGTTCGTTTTTTCCATCCTACGTTCGTTCGTTCGTTCCTACGTTCTTTCTTTCATTCCTACTTTCATTCTTTCCTTCCTACGTTCGTTCGTTCCTTATTACGTTCGTCCGTTCGTTCGTTCCTACGTTCGTTCTTTCCTTCCTGCGTTTTATCTTTCCTTCCTACGTTCGTTCTTTCCTTCCTACGTTCGTTCGTTCCTTCCTACGTTCGTTTGTTCATTCCTACGTTCGTCCGTTCGTTCCTACGTTCGTTCTTTCCTTCCTACGTTCTTTCTTTCCTTCCTACGTTCGTTCTTTCCTTCCTACTTTCGTTTATTCCTTCCTACGATCGTTCCTTTGTTCCTACGCTCGTTCTTTCCTTCCTGCGTTTGTTCGTTCGTTTCTACGTTCGTTCGTTCGGTCCTACTTTCGTTCTTTCTTTCCTGCGTTCGTTCTTTCCTTCCTACGTTCGTTCTTTCCTTCCTACTTTCGTTCGTTCGTTCGTACGATCGTTCTTTCCTTCCTACGTTTGTTCGTTCCTTCCTACGTTCGTTCTCTCCTTCCTGAGTTCGTTCGTTCGTTCCTACGTTTGTTCTTTCCTCCCTACGTTCATTCTTTCCTTCCAACGTTCGTTCTTTCCTTCCTACGTTCGTTTCTTCGTTCCTACGTTCGTTCGTTCGTTCCTACCTTCGTTCTTTCCTTCCTACGTTCGTTTTTTCCTTCCTACGTTCGTTTATTCGTTCCTACGTGCGTTCTTTCATTCCTACGTTCGTTCGTTCGTTCCTACGTTCGTTCTTTCCTTCCTACATTCGTTCTTTCCTTCCTACATTTGTTCATTCCTTCCTAAATTCGTTCTTTCCTTCCTACGTTCGTTCTTTCCTTCCTACGTTCGTTCTTTCTTTCCTACGTTCGTTCGTTCGTTCCTACGTGCGTTCTTTCCTTCCTTCGTTCGTTCGTTCCTTCCTACGTTCGTTCTTTCCTTCCTACATTCGTTCTTTCCTTCTTACATTCGTTCTTTCCTTCCTACGTTCGTTCTTTCCTTCCTAAGTACGTTCTTTCCTTCCTACGTTCGTTCTTTCCTTCCTACGTTCTTTCTTTCCTTCCTACGTTCGTTCTTTCCTTGTTACGTTCGTTTTTTTCTTCCTACGTTCGTATGTTCGTTCCTACGTTCGTTCGTTCGTTCCTACGTTCGTTCTTTCCTTCCTACGTTCGTTCTTTCCTTCCTACGTTCGTTGTTCTTTCCTACGTTCGTTCTTTCCTTTTTACGTTCGTTCGTTCGTTCCTACGTTGTTCTTTCCTTCCTACGTTCGTTCTTTCCTTCCTACGTTCGTTCGTTCATTCCTACGTTCGTTCTTTCCTTCCTACGTTCGTTCTTTACTTCCTACGTTCGTTCTTTCTTCCTACGTTCGTTTTTCCTTCCTACGTTCGTTCGTTCCCTCCTACGTTCGTTCTTTCCTTCCTATGTTCGTTCTTTCTTTCCTATTTTCGATCGTTCGTTCCTACGTTCGTTCGTTCGTTCCTTCCTTCCTTCATTCTTTCCTTCCTACGTTCGTTCTCTCCTTCCTACGTTCGTTCTTTCCTTCCTACGTTCGTTCGTTCGTTCTTTCCTTCATACGTTCGTTCTTTCGTTCCTACGTTCGTTCGATCGTTCCTACGTTCGTTCTCTCAGTCCTACGTTCGTTCGTTCGTTCCTACGTTCATTCATTCTTTCCTACGTTCGTTCTTTCCTTTCTACGTTCGTTTGTTCCTTCATACGCTCGTTCATTCCTTCCAACGTTCGTTCTTTCCTTCCTACGTTCGTTTGTTCCTTCCTACGTTCTTTCCTTCGTTCCTACGTTCGTTCTTTGTTTCCTACGTTCGTTCTTTCCTTCTTACGTTCGTTCTTTTCTTCCTAGGTTCGTTCTTTCCTTCCTACGTTCGTTCGTTCGTTTCCACGTTCGTTCTTTCCTTCCTACGTTCGTTCTTTCCCTCCTACATTCGTTATTTCATTCCTACGTTCGTTCTGTCCCTCCTACGTTCGTTCTTTCCTTCCTACGTTCGTTCATTCCTACGTTCGTTCGTTCCTACGTTCGTTCTTTCCTTCCTACGTTCGTTCGTTCGTTCCGACGTTCGTTTTTTCATTCCCACGTTCGTTCTTTCTATCCTACGTTCGTTCTTTCCTTCCTACGTTCGTTCGTTCGTTCCTACGTTCGTTCTTTTATTCCTACTTTCATTCTTTCCTTCCTACGTTCGTTCGTTCCTTATTACGTTCGTCCGTTCGTTCGTTCCTTCCGGCGTTTTTTTCTTTCCTTCCTACGTTCGTTCTTTCCTTCCTACGTTCGTTCGTTCCTTCCTACGTTCGTTTGTTCATTCCTACGTTCGTCCGTTCGTTCCTACGTTCGTTCTTTCCTTCCTACGTTCGTTCTTTCCTTCCTACGTTCGTTCTTTCCTTCCTACGTTCGTTTTTTCCTTCCTACAATCGTTCGTTCGTTTCTACGTTCGTTCTCTCCTTCCTGCGTTTGTTCGTTCGTTCCTACGTTCGTTCGTTCGGTCCTACGTTCGTTCTTTCCTTCCTGCGTTCGTTCTTTCCTTCCTACGTTCGTTCTTTCCTTCCTACTTTCGTTCGTTCGTTCGTACGATCGTTCTTTTCTTCCTACGTTTGTTCGTTCCTTCCTACGTTCGTTCTCTCCTTCCTGAGTTCGTTTGTTCATTCCTACGTTCGTTCTTTCCTTCATACGTTCGTTCTTTCCTTCCTACGTTCGTTTGTTCCTTCATACGCTCGTTCTTTCCTTCCAACGTTCTTTCCTTCGTTCCTACGTTCGTTCTTTCCTTCTTACGTTCGTTCTTTCCTTCCTAGGTTCGTTCCTTCTTTCCTACGTTCGTTCGTTCGTTCCCACGTTCGTTCTTTCCTTCCTACGTTCGTTCTTTCCCTCCTACGTTCGTTCTTTCCTTCCTACGTTCGTTCTTTCCTTCCTAGGTTCTTTCTTACCTTCCTACGTTCGTTCGTTCGTTCCCACGTTCGATCTTTCCTTCCTACGTTCGTTCGTTCGTTCGTTCCTACGTTCGTTCTTTCCTTCTTACGTTCGTTCTTTCGTTCCTACGTTTGTTCGATCGTTCCAACGTTCGTTCTTTCCTTCCTACGTTCGTTTGTTCCTTCCTACGTTCTTTCCTTCGTTTCTACGTTCGTTCTTTGTTTCCTACGTTCGTTCTTTCCTTCTTACGTTCGTTCTGTCCTTCCTAGGTTCGTTCTTTCCTTCCTACGTTCGTTCGTTCGTTCCCACGTTCGTTCTTTCCTTCCTACGTTCGTTCGTTCGTTCGTTCGTACGTTCGTTCGTTCGTTCGTACGTTCGTTCTTTCCTTCCTACGTTCGTGCTTTCCTTTCTACGATCGTTCTTTCCTTCCTACATTCGTCCTTTCCTTCCGACGTTCGTTCGTTCGTTCCCACGTTAGTTTTTTCCTTCCTACGTTCGTTCTTTCCTTCCTACGTTCGTTATTTCCTTCCTATGTTCGTTCGTTCGTTCCTACGTTCGTTCTTTTCTTCTTACGTTCGTTCGTTCGTTCCTACGTTCGTTCTTTCCTTCCTACGTTCGTTCTTTCCATCCTACGTTCGTTCTTTCTTTCCTACGTTCGTTCGTTCGTTCCTACGTTGGTTCTTTCATTCCTACTTTCATTCTTTCTTTCCTACGTTCGTTCGTTCCTTATCACGTCCGTTCGTTCGTTCGTTCCTACGTTCATTCTTTCCTTCCTGCGTTCGTTCTTTCCTTCCTACGTTCGTTCGGTCGTTCGTACGGTCGTTTTTTCCTTTCTACGTTTGTTCGTTCGTTCCTACGTTCATTCTTTCACTCCTACGTTCGTTCGTTCGTTCCTACGTTTGTTCTATCCTTCCTACGTTCGATCTTTCTTTCCTACGTTCGTTCTTTCCTTCCTACGTTCGTTCTTTCCTTCCTAGGTTGTTCTTTCCTTCCTGCGTTCGTTCTTTGCTTCCTACGTTCGTTCTTTCCTTCCTACTTTCGTTTGTTCTTTCCTACGTTCGTTCGTTCTTTCCTACGTTCGTTCTTTCCTTCCTACGTTCGTTCTTTTCTTCCTACGTTCGTTCGTTCCTACGTTCGTTCTTTCCTTCCTACGTTCGTTCGTTACTTCGTATGTTCGTTCTTTCCTACCTACGTTCGTTCTTTCCTTCCTACGTTCGTTCGATCGTTCCTACGTTTCTTCTTTCCTTCCTACGTTCGTCCTTTCCTTTCTACGATCGTTCTTTCCTTCCTACGTTCGTCCTTTCCTTCCGACGTTCGTTCGTTCGTTCCCACTTTAGTTCTTTCCTTCCTACGTTCGTTCTTTCCTTCCTACGTTCGTTCTTTCCTTCCTATGTTCGTTCTTTCCTTCCTACGTTCGTTCGTTCGTTCGTACGGTCGTTTTTTCCTTTCTACGTTTGTTCGTTCGTTCCTACGTTCATTCTTTCCTTCCTACGTTAGTTCTTTGCTTCCTACGTTCGTTCTTTCCTTCCTACTTTCGTTCGTTCCTTCCTACGTTCGTTCTATACCTTCTAGGTTCGTTCTTTCCTTCCTACGTTCTTTCTTTCCTTCCTACGTTCGTTCGTTCGTTCTTTCCTTCATACTTTCGTTCTTTCGTTCCTACGTTCGTTCGATCGTTCCTACGTTCGTTCTCTCAGTCCTACGTTCGTTCGTTCGTTCCTACGTTCATTCTTTCTTTCCTACGTTCGTTCTTTCCTTCCTACGTTCGTTTGTTCCTTCATACGCTCGTTCATTCCTTCCAACGTTCGTTCTTTCCTTCCTACGTTCGTTTGTTCCTTCCTACGTTCTTTCCTTCGTTCCTACGTTCGTTCTTTGTTTCCTACGTTCGTTCTTTCCTTCTTACGTTCGTTCCTTTCTTCCTAGGTTCGTTCTTTCCTTCCTACGTTCGTTCGTTCGTTCCCACGTTCGTTCTTTCCTTCCTACGTTCGTTCTTTCCCTCCTACATTCGTTATTTCATTCCTACGTTCGTTCTGTCCCTCCTACGTTCGTTCTTTCCTTCCTACGTTCGTTCGTTCCTACGTTCGTTCGTTCGTACGTTCGTTCGTTCCTATGTTCGTTCTTTCCTTCCTACGTTCGTTCGTTCGTTCCTACGTTCGTTTTTTCATTCCCACGTTCGTTCTTTCTATCCTACGTTCGTTCTTTCCTTCCTACGTTCGTTCGTTCGTTCCTACGTTCGTTCTTTTATTCCTACTTTCATTCTTTCCTTCCTACGTTCGTTCGTTCCTTATTACGTTCGTCCGTTCGTTCGTTCCTACGTTCGTTCTTTCCTTCCGGCGTTTTTTCTTTCCTTCCTACGTTCGTTCTTTCCTTCCTACGTTCGTTCGTTCCTTCCTACGTTCGTTCGTTACTTCGTACGTTCGTTCTTTCCTACCTACGTTCGTTCTTTCCTTCCTAAGTTCGTTCGATCGTTCCTACGTTTTTTCTTTCCTTCCTACGTTCGTTCGTTCCTTTCTACGTTCGTTCTTTCCTTCCTACGTTTGTCCTTTCCTTCCTACGTTCGTTCTTTCCTTCCTACGTTCGTTTGTTCGTTCCTACGTTCGTTCTTTCCGTCCTACGTTCGTTCTTTCCTTCCTACGTTCGTTATTCCTTCCTACGTTCATTCTTTCCTTCCTGCGTTCGTTCTTTCCTTCCTACGTTCGTTCGGTCGTTCGTACGGTCGTTTTTTCCTTTCTACGTTTGTTCGTTCGTTCCTACGTTCATTCTTTCACTCCTACGTTCGTTCGTTCGTTCCTACGTTTGTTCTATCCTTCCTACGTTCGATCTTTCTTTCCTACGTTCGTTCTTTCCTTCCTACGTTCGTTCTTTCCTTCCTAGGTTGTTCTTTCCTTCCTGCGTTCGTTCTTTGCTTCCTACGTTCGTTCTTTCCTTCCTACTTTCGTTTGTTCTTTCCTACGTTCGTTCGTTCTTTCCTACGTTCGTTCTTTCCTTCCTACGTTCGTTCTTTTCTTCCTACGTTCGTTCGTTCCTACGTTCGTTCTTTCCTTCCTACGTTCGTTCGTTACTTCGTATGTTCGTTCTTTCCTACCTACGTTCGTTCTTTCCTTCCTACGTTCGTTCGATCGTTCCTACGTTTCTTCTTTCCTTCCTACGTTCGTCCTTTCCTTTCTACGATCGTTCTTTCCTTCCTACGTTCGTCCTTTCCTTCCGACGTTCGTTCGTTCGTTCCCACTTTAGTTCTTTCCTTCCTACGTTCGTTCTTTCCTTCCTACGTTCGTTCTTTCCTTCCTATGTTCGTTCTTTCCTTCCTACGTTCGTTCGTTCGTTCGTACGGTCGTTTTTTCCTTTCTACGTTTGTTCGTTCGTTCCTACGTTCATTCTTTCCTTCCTACGTTAGTTCTTTGCTTCCTACGTTCGTTCTTTCCTTCCTACTTTCGTTCGTTCCTTCCTACGTTCGTTCTATACCTTCTAGGTTCGTTCTTTCCTTCCTACGTTCTTTCTTTCCTTCCTACGTTCGTTCGTTCGTTCTTTCCTTCATACTTTCGTTCTTTCGTTCCTACGTTCGTTCGATCGTTCCTACGTTCGTTCTCTCAGTCCTACGTTCGTTCGTTCGTTCCTACGTTCATTCTTTCTTTCCTACGTTCGTTCTTTCCTTCCTACGTTCGTTTGTTCCTTCATACGCTCGTTCATTCCTTCCAACGTTCGTTCTTTCCTTCCTACGTTCGTTTGTTCCTTCCTACGTTCTTTCCTTCGTTCCTACGTTCGTTCTTTGTTTCCTACGTTCGTTCTTTCCTTCTTACGTTCGTTCCTTTCTTCCTAGGTTCGTTCTTTCCTTCCTACGTTCGTTCGTTCGTTCCCACGTTCGTTCTTTCCTTCCTACGTTCGTTCTTTCCCTCCTACATTCGTTATTTCATTCCTACGTTCGTTCTGTCCCTCCTACGTTCGTTCTTTCCTTCCTACGTTCGTTCGTTCCTACGTTCGTTCGTTCGTACGTTCGTTCGTTCCTATGTTCGTTCTTTCCTTCCTACGTTCGTTCGTTCGTTCCTACGTTCGTTTTTTCATTCCCACGTTCGTTCTTTCTATCCTACGTTCGTTCTTTCCTTCCTACGTTCGTTCGTTCGTTCCTACGTTCGTTCTTTTATTCCTACTTTCATTCTTTCCTTCCTACGTTCGTTCGTTCCTTATTACGTTCGTCCGTTCGTTCGTTCCTACGTTCGTTCTTTCCTTCCGGCGTTTTTTCTTTCCTTCCTACGTTCGTTCTTTCCTTCCTACGTTCGTTCGTTCCTTCCTACGTTCGTTCGTTACTTCGTACGTTCGTTCTTTCCTACCTACGTTCGTTCTTTCCTTCCTAAGTTCGTTCGATCGTTCCTACGTTTTTTCTTTCCTTCCTACGTTCGTTCGTTCCTTTCTACGTTCGTTCTTTCCTTCCTACGTTTGTCCTTTCCTTCCTACGTTCGTTCTTTCCTTCCTACGTTCGTTTGTTCGTTCCTACGTTCGTTCTTTCCGTCCTACGTTCGTTCTTTCCTTCCTACGTTCGTTATTCCTTCCTACGTTCGTTCTTTCCTTCCTACGTTCGTTCTTTCTGTCCTACATTCGTTCTTTCCTTCCTACGTTCGTTCCTTCCTTCCTGCGTTCGTTCTTTCCTTCCTAATTTCGTTCGTTCGTTCCTACGTTCGTTCTTTGTTTCCTACGTTCGTTCTTTCCTTCCTACGTTCGTTCTTTCTTTCCTAGGTCCTTTCTTTCCTTCCTACGTTCGTTCGTTCGTTCCCACGTTCGTTCTTTCCTTCCTAGGTTCGTTCGTTCGTTCCTACGTTCGTTCTTTGTTTCCTACGATCGTTCTTTCCTTCCTACGTTCGTTCTTTCCTTCCTAGGTTCTTTCTTACCTTCCTACGTTCGTTCGTTCGTTCCCACGTTCGTTCTTTCCTTCCTACGTTCGTTCTTTCCCTCCTACGTTTTTTCTTTCCTTCTAACGTTCGTTCTTTCCCTCCTACGTTCGTTCTTTCCTTCCTACGTTCGTTCGTTCGTTCGTTCCTTCCTACGTTCGTTCTTTCCTTCATACGTTCGTTCGTTCCTACGTTCGTTCTTTCCGTCCTACGGTCGTTGTTTCCTTCCTACGTTCGTCTGTTTCTTCCTACGTTCTTTCCTTCGTTCTTACGTTCGTTCTTTGTTTCCTACGTTCGTTCTTTCCTTCTTACGTTCGTTCCTTCCTTCCTAGGTTAGTTCTTTCCTTCCTACGTTCGTTCGTTCGTTCCCACGTTCATTCTTTCCTTCCTACGTTCGTTCGTTCGTTCCCACGTTCGTTCTTTCCTTCCTACGTTCGCTCTTTCCTTCCTACGTTCGTTCTTTCCTTCCTAGGTTCTTTCTTACCTTCCTACGTTCGTTCGTTCGTTCCCACGTTCGTTCTTTCCGTCCTACGTTCGTTCTTTCCCTCCTACGTTTTTTCTTTCCTTCTTACGTTCGTTCTTTCCCTCCTACGTTCGTTCTTTCCTTCCTACGTTCGTTCGTTCGTTCGTTCCTACGGTCGTTCTTTCCTTCCTACGTTCGTTCTTTCGTTCCTACGTTCGTTCGATCGTTCCTACGTTCGTTCTCTCAGTCCTACGTTCGTTCGTTCGTTCCTACGTTCATTCTTTCTTTCCTACGTTCGTTCTTTCCTTCCTACGTTCGTTTGTTCCTTCATACGCTCGTTCTTTCCTTCCAACGTTCGTTCTTTCCTTCCTACGTTAGTTTGTTCATTCCTACGTTCTTTCCCTCGTTCCTACGTTCGTTCTTTGTTTCGTACGTTCGTTCTTTCCTTCTTACGTTCGTTCTTTCCTTCCTAAGTTCGTTCTTTCCTTCCTACGTTCGTTCGTTCGTTCCCACGTTCGTTCTTTCCTTCCTACGTTCGTTCTTTCCCTCCTACATTCGTTCTTTCCTTCCTACGTTCGTTCTTTCCCTCCTACGTTCGTTCTTTCCTTCCTACGTTCGTTCTTTCCTACCTACGTTCGTTCTCTCAGTCCTACGTTCGTTCTTTCATTCCTACGTTCATTCTTTCCTTCCTACGTTCGTTCTTTCGTTCATACGTTCGTTTGTTCCTACATACGCTCGTTCTTTCCTTCCTACGTTCGTTCTTTCCTTCCTACGTTTGTCTGTCCCTTCCTACGTTCGTTCCTTCGTTCCTACGTTCGTTCTTTGTTTCCTATGTTCGTTCTTTGCTTCTTACGTTCGTTCTTTCCTTCCTAGGTTCGTTCTTTCCTTCCTACGTTCGTTCGTTCGTTCCCACGTTCGTTCTTTCCTTCCTACGTTCGTTCTTTCCCTCCTACGTTCGTACTTTCCTTCCTACGTTCGTTCTTTCCCTCCTACGTTCGTTCTTTCCTTCCTACGTTCGTTCGTTCGTTCGTTCGTTCGTTCGTTCGTTCGTTCCTACGTTCGTTCTTTCCTTCCTATGTTCGTCCTTTCCTTTCTACGATCGTTCTTTCCTTCCTACGTTCGTCCTTTCCTTCCGACGTTCGTTTGTCCCTTCCTACGTTCGTGCCTTCGTTCCTACGTTCGTTCTTTCCATCCTACATTCGTTATTTCATTCCTATGTTCGTTGTTTCCTTCCTATTTTCGTTCGTTCGTTCCTACGTTCGTTCGTTCCTTCCTACGTTAGTTTGTTCCTTCCTACGTTCTTTCCCTCGTTCCTACGTTCGTTCTTTGTTTCCTACGTTCGTTCTTTCCTTCTTACGTTCGTTCTTTCCTTCCTAGGTTCGTGCTTTCCTTCCTACGTTCGTTCGTTCGTTCCCACGTTCGTTCTTTCCTTCCTACGTTCGTTCTTTCCCTCCTACATTCGTTCTTTCCTTCCTACGTTCGTTCTTTCCCTCCTACGTTCGTTCTTTCCTTCCTACGTTCGTTCTTTCCTACCTACGTTCGTTCTCTCAGTCCTACGTTCGTTCTTTCATTCCTACGTTCATTCTTTCCTTCCTACGTTCGTTCTTTCGTTCATACGTTCGTTTGTTCCTACATACGCTCGTTCTTTCCTTCCTACGTTCGTTCTTTCCTTCCTACGTTCGTCTGTCCCTTCCTACGTTCGTTCCTTCGTTCCTACGTTCGTTCTTTGTTTCCTATGTTCGTTCTTTGCTTCTTACGTTCGTTCTTTCCTTCCTAGGTTCGTTATTTCCTTCCTACGTTCGTTCGTTCGTTCCCACGTTCGTTCTTTCCTTCCTACGTTCGTTCTTTCCCTCCTACGTTCGTACTTTCCTTCCTACGTTCGTTCTTTCCCTCCTACGTTCGTTCTTTCCTTCCTACGTTCGTTCGTTCGTTCGTTCGTTCGTTCGTTCGTTCCTACGTTCGTTCTTTCCTTCCTATGTTCGTCCTTTCCTTTCTACGATCGTTCTTTCCTTCCTACGTTCGTCCTTTCCTTCCGACGTTCGTTTGTCCCTTCCTACGTTCGTTCCTTCGTTCCTACGTTCGTTCTTTCCATCCTACATTCGTTATTTCATTCCTATGTTCGTTGTTTCCTTCCTATTTTCGTTCGTTCGTTCCTACATTCGTTCGTTCCTTCCTACGTTCGTTCAATACCTTCTACATTCGTTCTTTCCTTCCTACGTTCGTTCGTTCCTTCCTACGTTCGTTCTTTCGTTTCTACGTTCGTTCTTTCCTTCCTACGTTCGTCCGTTCGTTCGTTATTACGTTCGTTCTTTCCTTCCTACGTTCGTTCTTTCCTTCCTACGTTCGTCCTGTCCTTTCTACGATCGTTCTTTCCTTCCTACGTTCGTCCTTTCCTTCCGACGTTCGTTCGTTCGTTCCCACTTTAGTTCTTTCCTTCCTACGTTCGTTCTTTCCTTCCTACGTTCGTTCTTTCCTTCCTACGTTCGTTCTTTCCTTCCTATGTTCGTTCTTTCCTTCCTACGTTCGTTCGTTCGTTCGTACGGTCGTTTTTTCCTTTCTACGTTTGTTCGTTCGATCCTACGTTCATTCTTTCCTTCCTACGTTCGTTCTTTGCTTCCTACGTTCGTTCTTTCCTTCCTACTTTCGTTCGTTCCTTCCTACGTCCGTTCTATACCTTCTAGGTTCGTTCTTTCCTTCCTACGTTCTTTCTTTCCTTCCTACGTTCGTTCGTTCGTTCTTTCCTTCATACGTTCGTTCTTTCGTTCCTACGTTCGTTCGATCGTTCCTACGTTCGTTCTCTCAGTCCTACGTTCGTTCGTTCGTTCCTACGTTCATTCTTTCTTTCCTACGTTCGTTCTTTCCTTCCTACGTTCGTTTGTTCCTTCATACGCTCGTTCATTCCTTCCAACGTTCGTTCTTTCCTTCCTACGTTCGTTTGTTCCTTCCTACGTTCTTTCCTTCGTTCCTACTTTCGTTCTTTGTTTCCTACGTTCGTTCTTTCCTTCTTACGTTCGTTCTTTTCTTCCTAGGATCGTTCTTTCCTTCCTACGTTCGTTCGTTCGTTCCCACGTTCGTTCTTTCCTTCCTACGTTCGTTCTTTCCCTCCTACATTCGTTATTTCATTCCTACGTTCGTTCTGTCCCTCCTACGTTCGTTCTTTCCTTCCTACGTTCGTTCGTTCCTACGTTCGTTCGTTCCTACGTTCGTTCGTTCCTACGTTCGTTCTTTCCTTCCTACGTTCGTTCGTTCGTTCCTACGTTCGTTTTTTCATTCCCACGTTCGTTCTTTCTATCCTACGTTCGTTCTTTCCTTCCTACGTTCGTTCGTTCGTTCCCACGTTCGTTCTTTCATTCCTACGTTCGCTCTTTCCTTCCTACGTTCGTTCTTTCCTTCCTAGGTTCTTTCTTACCTTCCTACGTTCGTTCGTTCGTTCCCACGTTCGTTCTTTCCGTCCTACGTTCGTTCTTTCCCTCCTACGTTTTTTCTTTCCTTCTTACGTTCGTTCTTTCCCTCCTACGTTCGTTCTTTCCTTCCTACGTTCGTTCGTTCGTTCGTTCCTACGGTCGTTCTTTCCTTCCTACGTTCGTTCTTTCGTTCCTACGTTCGTTCGATCGTTCCTACGTTCGTTCTCTCAGTCCTACGTTCGTTCGTTCGTTCCTACGTTCATTCTTTCTTTCCTACGTTCGTTCTTTCCTTCCTACGTTCGTTTGTTCCTTCATACGCTCGTTCTTTCCTTCCAACGTTCGTTCTTTCCTTCCTACGTTCGTTTGTTCCTTCCTACGTTCTTTCCCTCGTTCCTACGTTCGTTCTTTGTTTCCTACGTTCGTTATTTCCTTCTTACGTTCGTTCTTTCCTTCCTAGGTTCGTGCTTTCCTTCCTACGTTCGTTCGTTCGTTCCCACGTTCGTTCTTTCCTTCCTACGTTCGTTCTTTCCCTCCTACATTCGTTCTTTCCTTCCTACGTTCGTTCTTTCCCTCCTACGTTCGTTCTTTCCTTCCTACGTTCGTTCTTTCCTACCTACGTTCGTTCTCTCAGTCCTACGTTCGTTCTTTCATTCCTACGTTCATTCTTTCCTTCCTACGTTCGTTCTTTCGTTCATACGTTCGTTTGTTCCTACATACGCTCGTTCTTTCCTTCCTACGTTCGTTCTTTCCTTCCTACGTTCGTCTGTCCCTTCCTACGTTCGTTCCTTCGTTCCTACGTTCGTTCGTTGTTTCCTATGTTCGTTCTTTGCTTCTTACGTTCGTTCTTTCCTTCCTAGGTTCGTTCTTTCCTTCCTACGTTCGTTCGTTCGTTCCCACGTTCGTTCTTTCCTTCCTACGTTCGTTCTTTCCCTCCTACGTTCGTACTTTCCTTCCTACGTTCGTTCTTTCCCTCCTACGTTCGTTCTTTCCTTCCTACGTTCGTTCGTTCGTTCGTTCGTTCGTTCGTTCGTTCCTACGTTCGTTCTTTTCTTCCTATGTTCGTCCTTTCCTTTCTACGATCGTTCTTTCCTTCCTACGTTCGTCCTTTCCTTCCGACGTTCGTTTGTCCCTTCCTACGTTCGTTCCTTCGTTCCTACGTTCGTTCTTTCCATCCTACATTCGTTATTTCATTCCTATGTTCGTTGTTTCCTTCCTGTTTTCGTTCGTTCGTTACTACGTTCGTTCGTTCCTTCCTACGTTCGTTCAATACCTTCTACATTCGTTCTTTCCTTCCTACGTTCGTTCGTTCCTTCCTACGTTCGTTCTTTCGTTTCTACGTTCGTTCTTTCCTTCCTACGTTCGTCCGTTCGTTCGTTATTACGTTCGTTCTTTCCTTCCTACGTTCGTTCTTTCCTTCCTACGTTCGTCCTGTCCTTTCTACGATCGTTCTTTCCTTCCTACGTTCGTCCTTTCCTTCCGACGTTCGTTCGTTCGTTCCCACTTTAGTTCTTTCCTTCCTACGTTCGTTCTTTCCTTCCTACGTTCGTTCTTTCCTTCCTACGTTCGTTCTTTCCGTCCTATGTTCGTTCTTTCCTTCCTACGTTCGTTCGTTCGTTCGTACGGTCGTTTTTTCCTTTCTACGTTTGTTCGTTCGATCCTACGTTCATTCTTTCCTTCCTACGTTCGTTCTTTGCTTCCTACGTTCGTTCTTTCCTTCCTACTTTCGTTCGTTCCTTCCTACGTCCGTTCTATACCTTCTAGGTTCGTTCTTTCCTTCCTACGTTCTTTCTTTCCTTCCTACGTTCGTTCGTTCCTTCTTTCCTTCATACGTTCGTTCTTTCGTTCCTACGTTCGTTCGATCGTTCCTACGTTCGTTCTCTCAGTCCTACGTTCGTTCGTTCGTTCCTACGTTCATTCTTTCTTTCCTACGTTCGTTCTTTCCTTCCTACGTTCGTTTGTTCCTTCATACGCTCGTTCATTCCTTCCAACGTTCGTTCTTTCCTTCCTACGTTCGTTTGTTCCTTCCTACGTTCTTTCCTTCGTTCCTACGTTCGTTCTTTGTTTCCTACGTTCGTTCTTTCCTTCTTACGTTCGTTCTTTTCTTCCTAGGTTCGTTCTATCCTTCCTACGTTCGTTCGTTCGTTCCCACGTTCGTTCTTTCCTTCCTACGTTCGTTCTTTCCCTCCTACATTCGTTATTTCATTCCTACGTTCGTTCTGTCCCTCCTACGTTGTTCTTTCCTTCCTACGTTCGTTTGTTCGTTCCTACGTTCGTTCGTTCCTACATTCGTTCGTTCCTACGTTCGTTCTTTCCTTCCTACGTTCGTTCGTTCGTTCCTACGTTCGTTTTTTCATTCCCACGTTCGTTCTTTCTATCCTACGTTCGTTCTTTCCTTCCTACGTTCGTTCGTTCGTTCCTACGTTCGTTCTTTTATTCCTACTTTCATTCTTTCCTTCCTACGTTCGTTCGTTCCTTATTACGTTCGTCCGTTCGTTCGTTCCTACGTTCGTTCTTTCCTTCCGGCGTTTTTTCTTTCCTTCCTACGTTCGTTCTTTCCTTCCTACGTTCGTTCGTTCCTTCCTACGTTCGTTCGTTCCTACGTTCGTTCTTTGTTTCCTACGTTCGTTCTTTCCTTCCTACGTTCGTTCTTTCTTTCCTAGGTCCTTTCTTTCCTTCCTACGTTCGTTCGTTCGTTCCCACGTTCGTTCTTTCCTTCCTAGGTTCGTTCGTTCGTTCCTACGTTCGTTCTTTGTTTCCTACGATCGTTCTTTCCTTCCTACGTTCGTTCTTTCCTTCCTAGGTTCTTTCTTACCTTCCTACGTTCGTTCGTTCGTTCCCACGTTCGTTCTTTCCTTCCTACGTTCGTTCTTTCCCTCCTACGTTTTTTCTTTCCTTCTAACGTTCGTTCTTTCCCTCCTACGTTCGTTCTTTCCTTCCTACGTTCGTTCGTTCGTTCGTTCCTTCCTACGTTCGTTCTTTCCTTCATACGTTCGTTCGTTCCTACGTTCGTTCTTTCCGTCCTACGGTCGTTGTTTCCTTCCTACGTTCGTTTGTTTCTTCCTACGTTCTTTCCTTCGTTCTTACGTTCGTTCTTTGTTTCCTACGTTCGTTCTTTCCTTCTTACGTTCGTTCCTTCCTTCCTAGGTTAGTTCTTTCCTTCCTACGTTCGTTCGTTCGTTCCCACGTTCATTCTTTCCTTCCTACGTTCGTTCGTTCGTTCCCACGTTCGTTCTTTCCTTCCTACGTTCGTTCTTTCCTTCCTACGTTCGTTCTTTCCTTCCTAGGTTCTTTCTTACCTTCCTACGTTCGTTCGTTCGTTCCCACGTTCGTTCTTTCCTTCCTACGTTCGTTCTTTCCCTCCTACGTTTTTTCTTTCCTTCTTACGTTCGTTCTTTCCCTCCTACGTTCGTTCTTTCCTTCCTACGTTCGTTCGTTCGTTCGTTCCTACGGTCGTTCTTTCCTTCCTACGTTCGTTCTTTCGTTCCTACGTTCGTTCGATCGTTCCTACGTTCGTTCTCTCAGTCCTACGTTCGTTCGTTCGTTCCTACGTTCATTCTTTCTTTCCTACGTTCGTTCTTTCCTTCCTACGTTCGTTTGTTCCTTCATACGCTCGTTCTTTCCTTCCAACGTTCGTTCTTTCCTTCCTACGTTCGTTCTTTCCCTCCTACATTCGTTCTTTCCTTCCTACGTTCGTTCTTTCCCTCCTACGTTCGTTCTTTCCTTCCTACGTTCGTTCTTTCCTACCTACGTTCGTTCTCTCAATCCTACGTTCGTTCTTTCATTCCTACGTTCATTCTTTCCTTCCTACGTTCGTTCTTTCGTTCATACGTTCGTTTGTTCCTACATACGCTCGTTCTTTCCTTCCTACGTTCGTTCTTTCCTTCCTACGTTCGTCTGTCCCTTCCTACGTTCGTTCCTTCGTTCCTACGTTCGTTCTTTGTTTCCTATGTTCGTTCTTTGCTTCTTACGTTCGTTCTTTCCTTCCTAGGTTCGTTCTTTCCTTCCTACGTTCGTTCGTTCGTTCCCACGTTCGTTCTTTCCTTCCTACGTTCGTTCTTTCCCTCCTACGTTCGTACTTTCCTTCCTACGTTCGTTCTTTCCCTCCTACGTTCGTTCTTTCCTTCCTACGTTCGTTCGTTCGTTCGTTCGTTCGTTCCTACGTTCGTTCTTTCCTTCCTATGTTCGTCCTTTCCTTTCTACGATTGTTCTTTCCTTCCTACGTTCGTCCTTTCCTTCCGACGTTCGTTTGTCCCTTCCTACGTTCGTTCCTTCGTTCCTACGTTCGTTCTTTCCCTCCTACATTCGTTATTTCATTCCTATGTTCGTTGTTTCCTTCCTATTTTCGTTCGTTCGTTCCTACATTCGTTCGTTCCTTCCTACGTTCGTTCTATACCTTCTACATTCGTTCTTTCCTTCCTACGTTCGTTCGTTCCTTCCTACGTTCGTTCTTCCTTCCTACATTCGTTCTTTCCTTCCTACGTTCGTTCTTTCTGTCCTACATTCGTTCTTTCCTTCCTACGTTCGTTCTTTCCTTCCCGCGTTCGTTCTTTCCTTCCTACGTTCGTTCTTTCCTTCCTACGTTCGTCCTTTTCTTTCTACGATCGTTCTTTCCTTCCTACGTTTGTCCTTTCCTTCCGACGTTCGTTCGTTCGTTCCCACTTTAGTTCTTTCCTTCCTACGTTCGTTCTTTCCTTCCTACGTTCGTTCTTTCCTTCCTACGTTCGTTCGTTCGTTCCTACGTTCGTTCTTTCCTTCCTACGTTCGTTCGTTCGTTCCTACGTTCGTTCTTTCCCTCCTACTTTCGTTCTTTCCATCCTACGTTCGTTCCTTCCTTCCTACGTTCGTTCGTTCGTTCCTACGTTCGTTCTTTCATTCCTACTTTCATTCTTTCTTTCCTACGTTCGTTCGTTCCTTATTACGTCCGTTCGTTCGTTCGTTCCTACTTTCGTTCTTTCCTTCCTGCGTTCGTTCTTTCCTTCCTACGTTCGTTCGTTCGTTCGTACGGTCGTATTTTCCTTTCTACGTTTGTTCGTTCGTTCCTACGTTCATTCTTTCCTTCCTACGTTCGTTCTTTCCTTCCTAGGTTGTTCTTTCCTTCCTGCGTTCGTTCTTTGCTTCCTACGTTCGTTCTTTCCTTCTTACTTTCGTTTGTTCGTTCCTACGTTCTTTCGTTCTTTCCTACGTTCGTTCTTTCCTTCCTACGTTCGTTCTTTCCTTCATACGTTCGTTCGTTCCTACGTTCGATCTTTCCTTCCTACTTTCGTTCGATACTTCGTACGTTCGTTCTTTCCTACCTACGTTCGTTCTTTCCTTCCTACGTTCGTTCGATCGTTCCTACGTTCTTTCTTTCCTTCCTACGTTCGTTGTTTCCTTTCTACGTTCGTTCTTTCCTTCCTACGTTCGTTCGTTCGTTCGTTCCTACGTTCGTTCTTTCCTTCCTACGTTCGCTCTCTCAGTCCTACGTTCGTTCGTTCGTTCCTACGTTCATTCTTTCTTTCCTACGTTCGTTCTTTCCTTCCTACGTTCATTTGTTCCTTCATACGCTCGTTCTTTCCTTCCAACGTTCGTTCTTTCCTTCCTACGTTCGTTTGTTCCTTCCTACGTTCTTTCCCTCGTTCCCACGTTCGTTCTTTGTTTCCTACGTTCGTTCTTTCCTTCTTACGTTCGTTCTTTCCTTCCTATGTTCGTTCTTTCCTTCCTACGTTCGTTCGTTCGTTCCCACGTTCGTTCTTTCCTTCCTACGTTCGTTCTTTCCCTCCTACGTTCGTTCTTTCCTTCCTACGTTCGTTCTTTCCTTCCTACGTTCGTTCTCTCAGTCCTACGTTCGTTCGTTCGTTCCTACGTTCGTTCTTTCCTTCCTACGTTCGTTTGTTCCTTCATACGCTCGTTCTTTCCTTCCTACGTTCGTTCTTTCCTTCCTACGTTCGTTTGTCCCTTCCTACGTTCTTTCCTTCGTTCCTACGTTCGTTCTTTGTTTCCTATGTTCGTTCTTTCCTTCTTACGTTCGTTGTTTCCTTCCTAGGTTCGTTCTTTCCTTCCTACGTTCGTTCGTTCGTTCCCACGTTCGTTCTTTCCTTCCTACGTTCGTTCTTTCCCTCCTACGTTCGTACTTTCCTTCCTACGTTCGTTCTATCCCTCCTACGTTCGTTCTTTCCTTCCTACGTTCGTCCTTTCCTTTCTACGATCGTTCTTTCCTTCCTACGTTTGTCCTTTCCTTCCGACGTTCGTTCGTTCGTTCCCACATTAGTTCTTTCCTTCCTACGTTCGTTCTTTCCTTCCTACGTTCGTTCTTTCCTTCCTATGTTCGTTCGTTCGTTCCTACGTTCGTTCTTTCCTTCCTACGTTCGTTCGTTCGTTCCTACGTTCGTTCTTTCCTTCCTACGTTCGTTCGTTCGTTCCTACGTTCGTTCTTTCCCTCCTACTTTCGTTCTTTCCATCCTACGTTCGTTCCTTCCTTCCTACGTTCGTTCGTTCGTTCCTACGTTCGTTCTTTCATTCCTACTTTCATTCTTTCTTTCCTACTTTCGTTCGTTCCTTATTACGTCCGTTCGTTCGTTCGTTCCTACGTTCGTTCTTTCCTTCCTGCGTTCGTTCTTTCCTTCCTACGTTCGTTCGTTCGTTCGTACGGTCGTTTTTTCCTTTCTACGTTTGTTCGTTCGTTCCTACGTTCATTCTTTCCTTCCTACGTTCGTTCTTTCCTTCCTAGGTTGTTCTTTCCTTCCTGCGTTCGTTCTTTGCTTCCTACGTTCGTTCTTTCCTTCCTACTTTCGTTTGTTCGTTCCTACGTTCTTTCGTTCTTTCCTACGTTCGTTCTTTCCTTCCTACGTTCATTCTTTCCTTCATACGTTCGTTCGTTCCTACGTTCGATCTTTCCTTCCTACTTTCGTTCGTTACTTCGTACGTTCGTTCTTTCCTACCTACGTTCGTTCTTTCCTTCCTACGTTCGTTCGATCGTTCCTACGTTTTTTCTTTCCTTCCTACGTTCGTTCTTTCCTTTCTACGTTCGTTCTTTCCTTCCTACGTTTGTCCTTTCCTTCCTACGTTCGTTCTTTCCTTCCTACGTTCGTTTGTTCGTTCCTACGTTCGTTCTTTCCTTCCTACGTTCGTTCTTTCCTTCCTACGTTCGTTATTCCTTCCTACGTTCGTTCTTTCCTTCCTACGTTCGTTCTTTCTGTCCTACATTCGTTCTTTCCTTCCTACGGTCGTTCTTTCCTTCCTACGTTCATTCGTTTGTTCGTTCGTTCCTACGTTCGTTCTTTGTTTCCTACGATCGTTCTTTCTTTCCTACGTTCGTTCTATCCTTCCTAGGTTCTTTCTTACCTTCCTACGTACGTTCGTTCGTTCCCACGTTCGTTCTTTCCTTCCTATGTTCGTTCTTTCCCTCCTACGTTTTTTCTTTCCTACTTACGTTCGTTCTTTCCCTCCTACGTTCGTTCTTTCCTTCCTACGTTCGTTCGTTCGTTCGGTCGTTCCTACGTTCGTTCTTTCCTTCATACGTTCGTTCGTTCGTTCCTACGTTCGTTCGTTCGTTCCTACGTTCGTTCTTACATTCCTACGTTCGTTCTTTCCTTCCTACGTTCGTTTGTCGCTTCCTACACTCGTTCTTTCCGTCCTACGTTCGTTGTTTCCTTCCTACATTCGTTTGTTCCTTCCTACGTTCTTTCCTTCGTTCCTACGTTCGTTCTTTGTTTCCTACGTTCGTTCTTTCCTTCTTACATTCGTTCTTTCCTTCCTAGGTTCGTTCTTTCCTTCCTACGTTCGTTCGTTCGTTCCCACGTTCGTTCATTCCTTCCTACGTTCGTTCTTTCCCTCCTACATTCGTTCTTTCCTTCCTACGTTCGTTCTTTCCCTCCTACGTTCGTTCTTTCCTTCCTACGTTCGTTCGTTCGTTCGTACGTTCGTTCGTTCGTTCCTACTTTCGTTCTTTCCTTCCTACGTTCGTCCTTTCCTTTCTCCGATGGTTCTTTCCTTCCTACGTTCGTCCTTTCCTTCCGACGTTCGTTCGTTCGTTCCCACTTTAGTTCTTTCCTTCCTACGTTCGTTCTTTCCTTCCTACGTTCGTTCTTTCCTTCCTATGTTCGTTCGTTCGTTCCTACGTTCGTTCTTTCCTTCCTACGTTCGTTCGTTCGTTCCTACGTTCGTTCTTTCCTTCCTACGTTCGTTCGTTCGTTCCTACGTTCGTTCTTTCCCTCCTACGTTCGTTCTTTCCATCCTACGTTCGTTCTTTCATTCCTACGTTCGTTCGTTCGTTCCTACGTTCGTTCATTCATTCCTACTTTCATTCTTTCTTTCCTACGTTCGTTCGTTCCTTATTACGTCCGTTCGTTCGTTCCTACGTTCGTTCTTTCCTTCCTGCGTTCGTTCTTTCCTTCCTACGTTCGTTCTTTCCTTCCTACGTTCGTTCGTTCGTTCGTACGGTCGTTTTTTCCTTTCTACGTTTGTTCGTTCGTTCCTACGTTCATTCTTTCCTTCCTACGTTCGTTCTTTCCTTCCTAGGTTGTTCTTTCCTTCCTGCGTTCGTTCTTTGCTTCCTACGTTCGTTCTTTCCTTCCTACTTTCGTTTGTTCTTTCCTACGTTCTTTCGTTCTTTCCTACGTTCGTTCTTTCCTTCCTAAGTTAGTTCTTTCCTTCCTACGTTCGTTCGTTCCTACATTCGATCTTTCCTTCCTACGTTCGTTCGTTACTTCGTACGTTCGTTCTTTCCTACCTACGTTCGTTCTTTCCTTCCTACGTTCGTTCGATCGTTCCTACGTTTTTTCTTTCCTTCCTACGTTCGTTCGTTCCTTTCTACGTTCGTTCTTTCCTTCCTACGTTTGTCCTTTCCTTCCTACGTTCGTTCTTTCCTTCCTACGTTCGTTTGTTCGTTCCTACGTTCGTTCTTTCCGTCCTACGTTCGTTCTTTCCTTCCTACGTTCGTTATTCCTTCCTACGTTCGTTCTTTCCTTCCTACGTTCGTTCTTTCTGTCCTACATTCGTTCTTTCCTTCCTACGTTCGTTCCTTCCTTCCTGCGTTCGTTCTTTCCTTCCTAATTTCGTTCGTTCGTTCCTACGTTCGTTCTTTGTTTCCTACGTTCGTTCTTTCCTTCCTACGTTCGTTCTTTCTTTCCTAGGTCCTTTCTTTCCTTCCTACGTTCGTTCGTTCGTTCCCACGTTCGTTCTTTCCTTCCTAGGTTCGTTCGTTCGTTCCTACATTCGTTCTTTGTTTCCTACGATCGTTCTTTCCTTCCTACGTTCGTTCTTTCCTTCCTAGGTTCTTTCTTACCTTCCTACGTTCGTTCGTTCGTTCCCACGTTCGTTCTTTCCGTCCTACGTGTTCGTTCTTTCCCTCCTACGTTTTTTCTTTCCTTCTAACGTTCGTTCTTTCCCTCCTACGTTCGTTCTTTCCTTCCTACGTTCGTTCGTTCGTTCGTTCCTTCCTACGTTCGTTCTTTCCTTCATACGTTCGTTCGTTCGTTCCTACGTTCGTTCGATCGTTCCTACGTTCGTTCGATCGTTCCTACGTTCGTTCTCTCAGTCCTAGGTTCGTTCGTTCGTTCCTACGTTCGTTCTTTCCGTCCTACGGTCGTTGTTTCCTTCCTACGTTCGTTCTTTCCTTCTTACGTTCGTACTTTCCTTCCTAGGTTAGTTCTTTTCTTCCTACGTTCGTTCGTTCGTTCCCACGTTCGTTCTTTCCTTCCTACGTTCGTTCTTTCCTTCCTACGTTCGTTCTTTCCTTCCTAGGTTCTTTCTTACCTTCCTACGTTCGTTTGTTCGTTCCCACGTTCGTTCTTTCCTTCCTACGTTCGTTCTTTCCCTCCTACGTTTTTTCTTTCCTTCTTACGTCCGTTCTTTCCCTCCTACGTTCGTTCTTTCCTTCCTACGTTCGTTCGTTCGTTCGTTCCTACGGTCGTTCTTTCCTTCCTACGTTCGTTCTTTCGTTCCTACGTTCGTTCGATCGTTCCTACGTTCGTCTGTCCCTTCCTACGTTCGTTCGTTCGTTCCTACGTTCATTCTTTCTTTCCTACGTTCGTTCTTTCCTTCCTACGTTCGTTTGTTCCTTCATACGCTCGTTCTTTCCTTCCAACGTTCGTTCTTTCCTTCCTACGTTCGTTTGTTCCTTCCTACGTTCTTTCCCTCGTTCCTACGTTCGTTCTTTGTTTCCTACGTTCGTTCTTTCCTTCTTACGTTCGTTCTTTCCTTCCTAGGTTCGTGCTTTCCTTCCTACGTTCGTTCGTTCGTTCCCACGTTCGTTCTTTCCTTCCTACGTTCGTTCTTTCCCTCCTACATTCGTTCTTTCCTTCCTACGTTCGTTCTTTCCCTCCTACGTTCGTTATTTCCTTCCTACGTTCGTTCTTTCCTACCTACGTTCGTTCTCTCAGTCCTACGTTCGTTCTTTCATTCCTACGTTCATTCTTTCTTTCCTACGTTCGTTCTTTCGTTCATACGTTCGTTTGTTCCTACATACGCTCGTTCTTTCCTTCCTACGTTCGTTCTTTCCTTCCTACGTTCGTTATTCCTTCCTACTTTCGTTCTTTCCTTCCTACGTTCGTTCGTTTGTTCGTTCGTTCCTACGTTCGTTCTTTGTTTCCTACGTTCGTTCTTTCCTTCCTACGTTCGTTCTTTCCTTCCTAGGTTCTTTCTTTCCTTCCTACGTTCGTTCGTTCGTTCCCACATTCGTTCTTTCCTTCCTAGGTTCGTTCGTTCCTACGTTCGTTCTTTGTTTCCTACGATCGTTCTTTCCTTCCTACGCTCGTTCTTTCCTTCCTAGGTTCTTTCTTACCTTCCTACGTTCGTTCGTACGTTCCCACGTTCGTTCTTTCCTTCCTACGTTCGTTCTTTCCCTCCTACGTTTTTTCTTTCCTTCTTACGTTCGTTCTTTCCCTCCTACGTTCGTTCTTTCCTTCCTACGTTCGTTCGTTCGTTCGTTCCTACGTTCGTTCTTTCCTTCATACGTTCGTTCGTTCGTTCCTACGTTCGTTCGATCGTTCCTACGTTCGTTCTCTCAGTCCTAGGTTCGTTCGTTCGTTCCTACGTTCGTTCTTTCCTTCCTACGCTCTTTCTTTCCTTCCTACGTTCGTTTGTCGCTTCCTACACTCGTTCTTTCCGTCCTACGTTCGTTGTTTCCTTCCTACGTTCGTTTGTTCCTTCCTACGTTCTTTCCTTCGTTCCTACGTTCGTTCTTTGTTTCCTACGTTCGTTCTTTCCTTCTTACGTTCGTTCTTTCCTTCCTATGTTCGTTCTTTCCTTCCTACGTTCGTTCGTTCGTTCCCACGTTCGTTCTTTCCTTCCTACGTTCGTTCTTTCCCTCCTACATTCGTTCTTGCCTTCCTACGTTCGTTCTTTCCCTCCTACGTTCGTTCTTTCCTTCCTACGTTCGTTCTTTCCTTCCTCGGTTCTTTCTTACCTTCCTACGTTCGTTCGTTCGTTCCCACGTTCGTTCTTTCCTTCCTACGTTCGTTCTTTCCCTCCTACGTTTTTTCTTTCCTTCTTACGTTCGTTCTTTCCCTCCCTCGTTCTTTCTTTCCTTCCTACGTTCGTTCTTTCGTTCGTACGTTCGTTCGATCGTTCCTACGTTCGTTCTCTCAGTCCTACGTTCGTTCGTTCGTTCCTACGTTCATTCTTTCTTTCCTACGTTCGTTCTTTCCTTCTTACGTTCGTTCTTTCCTTCCTATGTTCGTTCTTTCCTTCCTACGTTCGTTCGTTAGTTCCCACGTTCGTTCTTTCCTTCCTACGTTCGTTCTTTCCCTCCTACGTTCGTTCTTTCCTTCCTACGTTCGTTCTTTCCTTCCTACGTTCGTTCTCTCAGTCCTACGTTCGTTCGTTCGTTCCTACGTTCATTCTTTCCTTCCTACGTTCGTTCTTTCCTTCCTACGTTTGTTTGTTCCTTCATACGCTCGTTCTTTCCTTCCTACGTTCGTTCTTTCCTTCCTACGTTCGTTTGTCCCTTCCTACGTTCGTTGCTTCGTTCCTACGTTCGTTCTTTGTTTCCTATGTTCGTTCTTTCCTTCTTACGTTCGTTCTTTCCTTCCTAGGTTCGTTCTTTCCTTCCTACGTTCGTTCGTTCGTTTCCACGTTCGTTCTTTCCTTCCTACGTTCGTTCTTTCCCTCCTACGTTCGTACTTTCCTTCCTACGTTCGTTCTTTCCCTCCTACGTTCGTTCTTTCCTTCCTACGTTCGTTCGTTCGTTCATTCGTACGTTCGTTCGTTCGTTCGTACGTTCGTTCTTTCCTTCCTACGTTCGTCCTTTCCTTTCTACGATCGTTCTTTCCTTCCTACATTCGTCCTTTCCTTCCTACGTTCGTTCTTTCCTTCCTATGTTCGTTCGTTCGTTCCTACGTTCGTTCTTTTCTTCTTACGTTCGTTCGTTCGTTCCTACGTTCGTTCTTTCCTTCCTACGTTCGTTCTTTCCATCCTACGTTCGTTCGTTCGTTCCTACGTTCGTTCTTTCCCTCCTACGTTCGTTCTTTCCTTCCTACGTTCGTTCTTTCCTACCTACGTTCGTTCTCTCAGTCCTACGTTCGTTCTTTCATTCCTACGTTCATTCTTTCCTTCCTACGTTCGTTCTTTCGTTCATACGTTCGTTTGTTCCTACATACGCTCGTTCTTTCCTTCCTACGTTCGTTCTTTCCTTCCTACGTTCGTTATTCCTTCCTACTTTCGTTCTTTCCTTCCTACGTTCGTTCGTTTGTTCGTTCGTTCCTACGTTCGTTCTTTGTTTCCTACGTTCGTTCTTTCCTTCCTACGTTCGTTCTTTCCTTCCTAGGTTCTTTCTTTCCTTCCTACGTTCGTTTGTTCGTTCCCACATTCGTTCTTTCCTTCCTAGGTTCGTTCGTTCCTACGTTCGTTCTTTGTTTCCTACGATCGTTCTTTCCTTCCTACGTTCGTTCTTTCCTTCCTAGGTTCTTTCTTACCTTCCTACGTTCGTTCGTACGTTCCCACGTTCGTTCTTTCCTTCCTACGTTCGTTCTTTCCCTCCTACGTTTTTTCTTTCATTCTTACGTTCGTTCTTTCCCTCCTACGTTCGTTCTTTCCTTCCTACGTTCGTTCGTTCCTTCGTTCCTACGTTCGTTCTTTCCTTCATACGTTCGTTCGTTCGTTCCTACGTCCGTTCGATCGTTCCTACGTTCGTTATCTCAGTCCTAGGTTCGTTCGTTCGTTCCTACGTTCGTTCTTTCCTTCCTACGTTCTTTCTTTCCTTCCTACGTTCGTTTGTCGCTTCCTACACTCGTTCTTTCCGTCCTACGTTCGTTGTTTCCTTCCTACGTTCGTTTGTTCCTTCCTACGTTCTTTCCTTCGTTCCTACGTTCGTTCTTTGTTTCCTACGTTCGTTCCTTCCTTCTTACGTTCGTTCTTTCCTTCCTATGTTCGTTCTTTCCTTCCTACGTTCGTTCGTTCGTTCCCACGTTCGTTCTTTCCTTCCTACGTTCGTTCTTTCCCTCCTACATTCGTTCTTGCCTTCCTACGTTCGTTCTTTCCCTCCTACGTTCGTTCTTTCCTTCCCACGTTCGTTCTTTCCTTCCTCGGTTCTTTCTTACCTTCCTACGTTCGTTCGTTCGTTTCCACGTTCGTTCTTTCCTTCCTACGTTCGTTCTTTCCCTCCTACGTTTTTTCTTTCCTTCTTACGTTCGTTCTTTCCCTCCTACGTTCTTTCTTTCCTTCCTACGTTCGTTCTTTCGTTCGTACGTTCGTTCGATCGTTCCTACGTTCGTTCTCTCAGTCCTACGTTCGTTCGTTCGTTCCTACGTTCATTCTTTCTTTCCTACGTTCGTTCTTTCCTTCTTACGTTCGTTCTTTTCTTCCTATGTTCGTTCTTTCCTTCCTACGTTCGTTCTTTCCCTCCTACGTTCGTACTTTCCTTCCTACGTTCGTTCTTTCCCTCCTACGTTCCTTCTTTCCTACCTACGTTCGTTCGTTCGTTCGTTCGTACGTTCGTTCGTTCGTTCGTACGTTCGTTCTTTCCTTCCTACGTTCGTCCTTTCCTTTCTACGATCGTTCTTTCCTTCCTAAATTCGTCCTTTCCTTCCGACGTTCGTTCGTTCGTTCCCACGTTAGTTTTTTCCTTCCTACGTTCGTTCTTTCCTTCCTACGTTCGTTCTTTCCTTCCTATGTTCGTTCGTTCGTTCCTACGTTCGTTCTTTTCTTCTTACGTTCGTTCGTTCGTTCCTACGTTCGTTCTTTCCTTCCTACGTTCGTTCTTTCCATCCTACGTTCGTTCTTTCTTTCCTACGTTCGTTCGTTCTTTCCTACGTTGGTTCTTTCATTCCTACTTTCATTCTTTCTTTCCTACGTTCGTTCGTTCCTTATCACGTCCGTTCGTTCGTTCGTTCCTACGTTCATTCTTTCCTTCCTGCGTTCGTTCTTTCCTTCCTACGTTCGTTCTTTCCTTCCTACGTTCGTTCGGTCGTTCGTACGGTCGTTTTTTCCTTTCTACGTTTGTTCGTTCGTTCCTACGTTCATTCTTTCCTTCCTACGTTCGTTCTTTCCTTCCTACGTTTGTCCTTTCCTTCCTACGTTCGATCTTTCTTTCCTACGTTCGTTCTTTCCTTCCTACGTTCGTTCTTTCCTTCCTAGGTTGTTCTTTCCTTCCTGCGTTCGTTCTTTGCTTCCTACGTTCGTTCTTTGCTTCCTACGTTCGTTCGTTCCTACGTTCGTTCTTTCCTTCCTACGTTCGTGCGTTACTTCGTATGTTCGTTCTTTCCTACCTACTTTCGTTCTTTCCTTCCTACGTTCGTTCGATCGTTCCTACGTTTCTTCTTTCCTTCCTACGTTCGTTCGTTCCTTCCTACGTTTGTCCTTTCCTTCCTACGTTCGTTCTTTCCTTCCTACGTTCGTTTGTTCATTCCAAAGTTCGTTCTTTCCTTCCTACGTTCGTTCTTTCCTTCCTACGTTCGTTCTTCCTTCCTACATTCGTTCTTTCCTTCCTACGTTCGTTCTTTCCTTCCTACGTTCGTCTGTCCTACATTCGTTCTTTCCTTCCTACGTTCGTTCTTTCCTTCCCGCGTTCGTTCTTTCCTTCCTACGTTCGTTCTTTCCTTCCTACGTTCGTCCTTTTCTTTCTACGATCGTTCTTTCCTTCCTACGTTTGTCCTTTCCTTCCGACGTTCGTTCGTTCGTTCCCACTTTAGTTCTTTCCTTCCTACGTTCGTTCTTTCCTTCCTACGTTCGTTCTTTCCTTCCTACGTTCGTTCGTTCGTTCCTACGTTCGTTCTTTCCTTCCTACGTTCATTCGTTCGTTCCTACGTTCGTTCTTTCCCTCCTACTTTCGTTCTTTCCATCCTACGTTCGTTCCTTCCTTCCTACGTTCGTTCGTTCGTTCCTACGTTCGTTCTTTCATTCCTACTTTCATTCTTTCTTTCCTACGTTCGTTCGTTCCTTATTACGTCCGTTCGTTCGTTCGTTCCTACTTTCGTTCTTTCCTTCCTGCGTTCGTTCTTTCCTTCCTACGTTCGTTCGTTCGTTCGTACGGTCGTATTTTCCTTTCTACGTTTGTTCGTTCGTTCCTACGTTCATTCTTTCCTTCCTACGTTCGTTCTTTCCTTCCTAGGTTGTTCTTTCCTTCCTGCGTTCGTTCTTTGCTTCCTACGTTCGTTCTTTGCTTCCTACGTTCGTTCGTTCCTACGTTCGTTCTTTCCTTCCTACGTTCGTTCGTTACTTCGTATGTTCGTTCTTTCCTACCTACTTTCGTTCTTTCCTTCCTACGTTCGTTCGATCGTTCCTACGTTTCTTCTTTCCTTCCTACGTTCGTTCGTTCCTTCCTACGTTTGTCCTTTCCTTCCTACGTTCGTTCTTTCCTTCCTACGTTCGTTTGTTCATTCCAAAGTTCGTTCTTTCCTTCCTACGTTCGTTCTTTCCTTCCTACGTTCGTTCTTCCTTCCTACATTCGTTCTTTCCTTCCTACGTTCGTTCTTTCCTTCCTACGTTCGTCTGTCCTACATTCGTTCTTTCCTTCCTACGTTCGTTCTTTCCTTCCCGCGTTCGTTCTTTCCTTCCTACGTTCGTTCTTTCCTTCCTACGTTCGTCCTTTTCTTTCTACGATCGTTCTTTCCTTCCTACGTTTGTCCTTTCCTTCCGACGTTCGTTCGTTCGTTCCCACTTTAGTTCTTTCCTTCCTACGTTCGTTCTTTCCTTCCTACGTTCGTTCTTTCCTTCCTACGTTCGTTCGTTCGTTCCTACGTTCGTTCTTTCCTTCCTACGTTCATTCGTTCGTTCCTACGTTCGTTCTTTCCCTCCTACTTTCGTTCTTTCCATCCTACGTTCGTTCCTTCCTTCCTACGTTCGTTCGTTCGTTCCTACGTTCGTTCTTTCATTCCTACTTTCATTCTTTCTTTCCTACGTTCGTTCGTTCCTTATTACGTCCGTTCGTTCGTTCGTTCCTACTTTCGTTCTTTCCTTCCTGCGTTCGTTCTTTCCTTCCTACGTTCGTTCGTTCGTTCGTACGGTCGTATTTTCCTTTCTACGTTTGTTCGTTCGTTCCTACGTTCATTCTTTCCTTCCTACGTTCGTTCTTTCCTTCCTAGGTTGTTCTTTCCTTCCTGCGTTCGTTCTTTGCTTCCTACGTTCGTTCTTTCCTTCTTACTATCGTTTGTTCGTTCCTACGTTCTTTCGTTCTTTCCTACGTTCGTTCTTTCCTTCCTACGTTCGTTCTTTCCTTCATACGTTCGTTCGTTCCTACGTTCGATCTTTCCTTCCTACTTTCGTTCGTTACTTCGTACGTTCGTTCTTTCCTACCTACGTTCGTTCTTTCCTTCCTACGTTCGTTCGATCGTTCCTACGTTTTTTCTTTCCTTCCTACGTTCGTTGTTTCCTTTCTACGTTCGTTCTTTCCTTCCTACGTTCGTTCGTTCGTTCGTTCCTACGTTCGTTCTTTCCTTCCTACGTTCGTTCTCTCAGTCCTACGTTCGTTCGTTCCTTCCTACGTTCATTCTTTCTTTCCTACGTTCGTTCTTTCCTTCCTACGTTCATTTGTTCCTTCATACGCTCGTTCTTTCCTTCCAACGTTCGTTCTTTCCTTCTTACGTTCGTTCTTTCCTTCCTATGTTCGTTCTTTCCTTCCTACGTTCGTTCGTTCGTTCCCACGTTCGTTCTTTCCTTCCTACGTTCGTTCTTTCCCTCCTACGTTCGTTCTTTCCTTCCTACGTTCGTTCTTTCCTTCCTACGTTCGTTCTCTCAGTCCTACGTTCGTTCGTTCGTTCCTACGTTCGTTCATTCCTTCCTACGTTCGTTTTTTCCTTCATACGCTCGTTCTTTCCTTCCTACGTTCGTTCTTTCCTTCCTACGTTCGTTCGTACGTTCCCACGTTCGTTCTTTCCTTTCTACGTTCGTTCTTTCCCTCCTACGTTTTTTCTTTCCTTCTTACGTTCGTTCTTTCCCTCCTACGTTCGTTCTTTCCTTCCTACGTTCGTTCGTTCGTTCGTTCCTACGTTCGTTCTTTCCTTCATACGTTCGTTCGTTCGTTCCTACGTTCGTTCGATCGTTCCTACGTTCGTTCTCTCAGTCCTAGGTTCGTTCGTTCGTTCGTACGTTCGTTCTTTCCTTCCTACGTTCTTTCTTTCCTTCCTACGTTCGTTTGTCGCTTCCTACACTCGTTCTTTCCGTCCTACGTTCGTTGTTTCCTTCCTACGTTCGTTTGTTCCTGCCTACGTTCTTTCCTTCGTTCCTACGTTCGTTCTTTGTTTCCTACGTTCGTTCTTTCCTTCTTACGTTCGTTCTTTCCTTCCTATGTTCGTTCTTTCCTTCCTACGTTCGTTCGTTCGTTCCAACGTTCGTTCTTTCCTTCCTACGTTCGTTCTTTCCCTCCTACATTCGTTCTTGCCTTCCTACGTTCGTTCTTTCCCTCCTACGTTCGTTCTTTCCTTCCTACGTTCGTTCTTTCCTTCCTCGGTTCTTTCTTACCTTCCTACGTTCGTTCGTTCGTTCCCACGTTCGTTCTTTCCTTCCTACGTTCGTTCTTTCCCTCCTACGTTTTTTCTTTCCTTCTTACGTTCGTTCTTTCCCTCCTTCGTTCTTTCTTTCCTTCCTACGTTCGTTCTTTCGTTCGTACGTTCGTTCGATCGTTCCTACGTTCGTTCTCTCAGTCCTACGTTCGTTCGTTCGTTCCTACGTTCATTCTTTCTTTCCTACGTTCGTTCTTTCCTTCTTACGTTCGTTCTTTCCTTCCTATGTTCGTTCTTTCCTTCCTACGTTCGTTCGTTCGTTCCCACGTTCGTTCTTTCCTTCCTACGTTCGTTCTTTCCCTCCTACGTTCGTTCTTTCCTTCCTACGTTCGTTCTTTCATTCCTACGTTCGTTCTCTCAGTCCTACGTTCGTTCGTTCGTTCCTACGTTCATTCTTTCCTTCCTACGTTCGTTCTTTCCTTCCTACGTTCGTTTGTTCCTTCATACGCTCGTTCTTTCCTTCCTACGTTCGTTCTTTCCTTCCTACGTTCGTTTGTCCCTTCCTACGTTCGTTGCTTCGTTCCTACGTTCGTTCTTTGTTTCCTATGTTCGTTCTTTCCTTCTTACGTTCGTTCTTTCCTTCCTAGGTTCGTTCTTTCCTTCCTACGTTCGTTCGTTCGTTTCCACGTTCGTTCTTTCCTTCCTACGTTCGTTCTTTCCCTCCTACGTTCGTACTTTCCTTCCTACGTTCGTTCTTTCCCTCCTACGTTCGTTCTTTCCTTCCTACGTTCGTTCGTTCGTTCATTCGTACGTTCGTTCGTTCGTTCGTACGTTCGTTCTTTCCTTCCTACGTTCGTCCTTTCCTTTCTACGATCGTT
Source organism: Octopus bimaculoides (assembly GCF_046866305.1). Classification (NCBI taxonomy): domain Eukaryota; kingdom Metazoa; phylum Mollusca; class Cephalopoda; order Octopoda; family Octopodidae; genus Octopus; species Octopus bimaculoides. The sequence continues at coordinate 20,646,812 of NC_142955.1, read as the reverse complement.
CTTTCCTTCCTACATTCGTCCTTTCCTTCCGACGTTCGTTCGTTCGTTCGTTCCCACGTTAGTTTTTTCCTTCCTACGTTCGTTCTTTCCTTCCTACGTTCGTTCTTTCCTTCCTATGTTCGTTCGTTCGTTCCTACGTTCGTTCTTTTCTTCTTACGTTCGTTCGTTCGTTCCTACGTTCGTTCTTTCCTTCCTACGTTCGTTCTTTCCATCCTACGTTCGTTCGTTCGTTCCTACGTTCGTTCTTTCCCTCCTACGTTCGTTCTTTCCTTCCTACGTTCGTTCTTTCCTACCTACGTTCGTTCTCTCAGTCCTACGTTCGTTCTTTCATTCCTACGTTCATTCTTTCCTTCCTACGTTCGTTCTTTCGTTCATACGTTCGTTTGTTCCTACATACGCTCGTTCTTTCCTTCCTACGTTCGTTCTTTCCTTCCTACGTTCGTTATTCCTTCCTACTTTCGTTCTTTCCTTCCTACGTTCGTTCGTTTGTTCGTTCGTTCCTACGTTCGTTCTTTGTTTCCTACGTTCGTTCTTTCCTTCCTACGTTCGTTCTTTCCTTCCTAGGTTCTTTCTTTCCTTCCTACGTTCGTTTGTTCGTTCCCACATTCGTTCTTTCCTTCCTAGGTTCGTTCGTTCCTACGTTCGTTCTTTGTTTCCTACGATCGTTCTTTCCTTCCTACGTTCGTTCTTTCCTTCCTAGGTTCTTCCTTACCTTCCTACGTTCGTTCGTACGTTCCCACGTTCGTTCTTTCCTTCCTACGTTCGTTCTTTCCCTCCTACGTTTTTTCTTTCATTCTTACGTTCGTTCTTTCCCTCCTACGTTCGTTCTTTCCTTCCTACGTTCGTTCGTTCCTTCGTTCCTACGTTCGTTCTTTCCTTCATACGTTCGTTCGTTCGTTCCTACGTCCGTTCGATCGTTCCTACGTTCGTTCTCTCAGTCCTAGGTTCGTTCGTTCGTTCCTACGTTCGTTCTTTCCTTCCTACGTTCTTTCTTTCCTTCCTACGTTCGTTTGTCGCTTCCTACACTCGTTCTTTCCGTCCTACGTTCGTTGTTTCCTTCCTACGTTCGTTTGTTCCTTCCTACGTTCTTTCCTTCGTTCCTACGTTCGTTCTTTGTTTCCTACGTTCGTTCTTTCCTTCTTACGTTCGTTCTTTCCTTCCTATGTTCGTTCTTTCCTTCCTACGTTCGTTCGTTCGTTCCCACGTTCGTTCTTTCCTTCCTACGTTCGTTCTTTCCCTCCTACATTCGTTCTTTCCCTCCTACGTTCGTTCTTTCCTTCCCACGTTCGTTCTTTCCTTCCTCGGTTCTTTCTTACCTTCCTACGTTCGTTCGTTCGTTCCCACGTTCGTTCTTTCCTTCCTACGTTCGTTCTTTCCCTCCTACGTTTTTTCTTTCCTTCTTACGTTCGTTCTTTCCCTCCTACGTTCTTTCTTTCCCTCCTACGTTCGTTCTTTCGTTCGTACGTTCGTTCGATCGTTCCTACGTTCGTTCTCTCAGTCCTACGTTCGTTCGTTCGTTCCTACGTTCATTCTTTCTTTCCTACGTTCGTTCTTTCCTTCTTACGTTCGTTCTTTCCTTCCTATGTTCGTTCTTTCCTTCCTACGTTCGTTCGTTCGTTCCCACGTTCGTTCTTTCCTTCCTACGTTCGTTCTTTCCCTCCTACGTTCGTTCTTTCCTTCCTACGTTCGTTCTTTCCTTCCTACGTTCGTTCTCTCAGTCCTACGTTCGTTCGTTCGTTCCTACGTTCATTCTTTCCTTCCTACGTTCGTTCTTTCCTTCCTACGTTCGTTTGTTCCTTCATACGCTCGTTCTTTCCTTCCTACGTTCGTTCTTTCCTTCCTACGTTCGTTTGTCCCTTCCTACGTTCGTTGCTTCGTTCCTACGTTTGTTCTTTGTTTCCTATGTTCGTTCTTTCCTTCTTACGTTCGTTCTTTCCTTCCTAGGTTCGTTCTTTCCTTCCTACGTTCGTTCGTTCGTTTCCACGTTCGTTCTTTCCTTCCTACGTTCGTTCTTTCCCTCCTACGTTCGTACTTTCCTTCCTACGTTCGTTCTTTCCCTCCTACGTTTCTTCTTTCCTTCCTACGTTCGTTCGTTCGTTCGTTCGTACGTTCGTTCGTTCGTTCGTACGTTCGTTCTTTCCTTCCTACGTTCGTCCTTTCCTTTCTACGATCGTTCTTTCCTTCCTAAATTCGTCCTTTCCTTCCGACGTTCGTTCGTTCGTTCCCACGTTAGTTTTTTCCTTCCTACGTTCGTTCTTTCCTTCCTACGTTCGTTCTTTCCTTCCTATGTTCGTTCGTTCGTTCCTACGTTCGTTCTTTTCTTCTTACGTTCGTTCGTTCGTTCCTACGTTCGTTCTTTCCTTCCTACGTTCGTTCTTTCCATCCTACGTTCGTTCTTTCTTTCCTACGTTCGTTCGTTCGTTCCTACGTTGGTTCTTTCATTCCTACTTTCATTCTTTCTTTCCTACGTTCGTTCGTTCCTTATCACGTCCGTTCGTTCGTTCGTTCCTACGTTCATTCTTTCCTTCCTGCGTTCGTTCTTTCCTTCCTACGTTCGTTCTTTCCTTCCTACGTTCGTTCGGTCGTTCGTACGGTCGTTTTTTCCTTTCTACGTTTGTTCGTTCGTTCCTACGTTCATTCTTTCCTTCCTACGTTCGTTCTTTCCTTCCTACGTTTGTCCTTTCCTTCCTACGTTCGATCTTTCTTTCCTACGTTCGTTCTTTCCTTCCTACGTTCGTTCTTTCCTTCCTAGGTTGTTCTTTCCTTCCTGCGTTCGTTCTTTGCTTCCTACGTTCGTTCTTTCCTTCCTACGTTCGTTCGTTCCTACGTTCGTTCTTTCCTTCCTACGTTCGTTCGTTACTTCGTATGTTCGTTCTTTCCTACCTACGTTCGTTCTTTCCTTCCTACGTTTTTTCTTTCCTTCTTACGTTCGTTCTTTCCCTCCTACGTTCGTTCTTTCCATCCTACGTTCGTTCGTTCGTTCCTACGTTCGTTTGTCGCTTCCTACACTCGTTCTTTCCGTCCTACGTTCGTTGTTTCCTTCCTACGTTCGTTTGTTCCTTCCTACGTTCTTTTCTTCGTTCCTACGTTCGTTCTTTGTTTCCTACGTTCGTTCTTTCCTTCCTACGTTCGTTCTTTCCTTCCTAGGTTCGTTCTTTCCATCCTACGTTCGTTCGTTCGTTCCAACGTTCGTTCTTTCCTTCCTACGTTCGTTCTTTCCCTCCTACATTCGTTCTTTCCTTCCTACGTTCGTTCTTTCCCTCCTACGTTCGTTCTTTCCTTCCTACGTTCGTTCTTTCTTTCCTCGGTTCTTTCTTACCTTCCTACGTTCGTTCGTTTGTTCCCACGTTCGTTCTTTCCTTCCTACGTTCGTTCTTTCCCTCCTACGTTTTTTCTTTCCTTCTTACGTTCGTTCTTTCCCTCCTACGTTCTTTCTTTCCTTCCTACATTCGTTCTTTCCTTCGTACGTTCGTTCGATCGTTCCTACGTTCGTTCTCTCAGTCCTACGTTCGTTCGTTCGTTCCTACGTTCATTCTTTCTTTCCTACGTTCGTTCTTTCCTTCTTACGTTCGTTCTTTCCTTCCTATGTTCGTTCTTTCCTTCCTACGTTCGTTCGTTCGTTCCCACGTTTGTTCTTTCCTTCCTACGTTCGTTCTTTCCCTCCTACGTTCGTTCTTTCCTTCCTACGTTCGTTCTTTCCTTCCTACGTTCGTTCTCTCAGTCCTACGTTCGTTCGTTCGTTCCTACGTTCATTCTTTCCTTCCTACGTTCGTTCTTTCCTTCCTACGTTCGTTTGTTCCTTCATACGCTCGTTCTTTCCTTCCTACGTTCGTTCTTTCCTTCCTACATTCGTTTGTCCCTTCCTACGTTCGTTCCTTCGTTCCTACGTTCTTTCTTTGTTTCCTATGTTCGTTCTTTCATTCTTAGGTTCGTTCTTTCCTTCCTAGGTTCGTTCTTTCCTTCCTACGTTCGTTCGTTCGTTCCCACGTTCGTTCTTTCCTTCCTACGTTCGTTCTTTCCCTCCTACGTTCGTACTTTCCTTCCTACGTTCGTTCTTTCCCTCCTACGTTCGTTCTTTCATTCCTACGTTCGTTCGTTCGTTCGTCCGTTCGTTCTTTCCTTCCTACGTTCGTCCTTTCCTTTCTACGATCGTTCTTTCCTTCCTACGTTCGTCCTTTCCTTCCGACGTTCGTTCGTTCGTTCCCACGTTAGTTTTTTCCTTCCTACGTTCGTTCTTTCCTTCCTACGTTCGTTCTTTCCTTCCTATGTTCGTTCGTTCGTTCCTACATTCGTTCTTTCCTTCCTACGTTCGTTCGTTCGTTCCTACGTTCGTTCTTTTCTTCCTACGTTCGTTCGTTCGTTCTTTCCCCTCCTACGTTCGTTCTTTCCATCCTACGTTCGTTCTTTCTTTCCTACGTTCGTTCGTTCGTTCCTACGTTCGTTCTTTCATTCCTACTTTCATTCTTTCTTTCCTATGTTCGTTCGTTCCTTATCACGTCCGTTCGTTCGTTCGTTCCTACGTTCATTCTTTCCTTCCTGCGTTCGTTCTTTCCTTCCTACGTTCGTTCTTTCCTTCCTACGTTCGTTCGGTCGTTCGTACGGTCGTTTTTTCCTTTCTACGTTTGTTCGTTCGTTCCTACGTTCATTCTTTCCTTCCTACGTTCGTTCGTTCGTTCCTACGTTTGTTCTATCCTTCCTACGTTCGTTCTTTCTTTCCTACGTTCGTTCTTTCCTTCCTACGTTCGTTCTTTCCTTCCTAGGTTGTTCTTTCCTTCCTGCGTTCGTTCTTTGCTTCCTACGTTCGTTCTTTCCTTCCTACTTTCGTTTGTTCGTTCCTACGTTCGTTCGTTCTTTCCTACGTTCGTTCTTTCCTTCCTACGTTCGTTCTTTCCTTCCTACGTTTGTTCTTTCCTTCCTACGTTCGTTCGTTCCAACGTTCGTTCTTTCCATCCTACGTTCGTTCGTTACTTCGTATGTTCGTTCTTTCCTACCTACGTTCGTTCTTTCCTTCCTACGTTCGTTCGATCTTTCCTTCCCGCGTTCGTTCTTTCCTTCCTATTTTCGTTCGTTCGTTCCTACGTTCGTTCTTTCCTTCCTACGTTCGTTCTTTCCTTCCTAGATTCTTTCTTTCCTTCCTACGTTCGTTCGTTCGTTCCCACGTTCGTTCTTTCCTTCCTAGGTTCGTTCGTTCGTTCCTACGTTCGTTCTTTGTTTCCTACGATCGTTCTTTCCTTCCTACGTTCGTTCTTTCCTTCCTAGGTTCTTTCTTACCTTCCTACGTTCGTTCGTTCGTTCCCACGTTCGTTCGTTCCCACGTTCGTTCTTTCCTTCCTACGTTCGTTCTTTCCCTCCTACGTTTTTTCTTTCCTTCCTACGTTCGTTCGTTCGTTCGTTCCTACGTTCGTTCTTTCCTTCATACGTTCGTTCTCTCAGTCATACGTTCGTTCGTTCGTTCCTACGTTCATTCTTTCTTTCCTACGTTCGTTCTTTCCTTCCTACGTTCGTTTGTTCCTTCATACGCTCGTTCTTTCCTTCCAACGTTCTTTCTTTCCTTCCTACGTTCGTTTGTTCCTTCCTACGTTCTTTCCCTCGTTCCCACGTTCGTTCTTTGTTTCCTACGTTCGTTCTTTCCTTCTTACGTTCGTTCTTTCCTTCCTATCTTCGTTCTTTCCTTCCTACGTTCGTTCGTTCGTTCCCACGTTCGTTCTCTCCTTCCTACGTTCGTTCTTTCCCTCCTACGTTCGTTCTTTCCTTCCTACGTTCGTTCTTTCCTTCCTACGTTCGTTCTCTCAGTCCTACGTTCGTTCGTTCGTTCCTACGTTCGTTCTTTCCTTCCTACGTTCGTGTGTTCCTTCATACGCTCGTTCTTTCCTTCCTACGTTCGTTCTTTCCTTCCTACGTTTGTTTTCCCCTTCCTACGTTCGTTCCTTCGTTCCTACGTTCGTTCTTTGTTTCCTATGTTCGTTCTTTCCTTCTTACGTTCGTTCTTTCCTTCCTAGGTTCGTTCTTTCCTTCCTACGTTCGTTCGTTCGTTCCCACGTTTGTTCTTTCCTTCCTACGTTCGTTCTTTCCCTCCTACGTTCGTACTTTCCTTCCTACGTTCGTTCTTCCCCTCCTAGGTTCGTTCTTTCCTTCCTACGTTTGTTCGTTCGTTCGTACGTTCGTTCATTCGTTCCTACGTTCGTTCTTTCCTTCCTACGTTCGTCCTTTCCTTCCGACGTTCGTTCGTTCGTTCCCACTTCAGTTCTTTCCTTCCTACGTTCGTTCTTTCCTTCCTACGTTCGTTCTTTCCTTCCTATGTTCGTTCGTTCGTTCCTACATTCGTTCTTTCCTTCCTACGTTCGTTCGTTCGTTCCTGCGTTCTTTCTTTCTTTCCTACGTTCGTTCTTTCCATCCTACGTTCGTTCTTTCTTTCCTACTTTCGTTCGTTCGTTCCTATGTTCGTTCTTTCATTCCTACTCTCATTCTTTCTTTCCTACGTTCGTTCGTTCCTTATCACGTCCGTTCGTTCGTTCGCTCCTACGTTCATTATTTCCTTCCTGCGTTCGTTCTTTCCTTCCTACGTTGGTTCTTTCCTTCCTACGTTCGTTCGCTCGTTCGTACGGTCGTTTTTACCTTTCTACGTTTGTTCGTTCGTTCCTACGTTCATTCTTTCCTTCCTACGTTCGTTCGTTCGTTCCTACGTTTGTTCTATCCTTCCTACGTTCGTTCTTTCCTTCCTACGTTCGTTCTTTCCTTCCTAGGTTGTTCTTTCCTTCCTGCGTTCGTCCTTTCCCTCCTACGGTCGTGCTCTCAGTCCTACGTTCGTTCGTTCGTTCCTACGTTCGTTCTTTCCTTCCTTCGTTTGTTCCTTCATACGCTCGTTCTTTCCTTCCTACGTTCGTTCTTTCCTTCCTACGTTCGTTTGTCCCTTCCTACGTTCGTTCCTTCGTTCCTACGTTCGTTCTTTGTTTCCTAGGTTCGTTCGTTCCTTCGTACTTTCGTTTGTTCGTTCCTACGTTCGTTCGTTCGTTCGTACGTTCGTTCGTTCCATCCTACGTTCGTTCTTTCCTTCCTACGTTCGTTCGTTCGTTCCTACGCTCGTTCTTTCCTTCCTACGTTCGTTCGTTATTTCGTACGTCCGTTCTTTCCTTCCTAAGTTCGTTCGATCGTTCCTACGTTTTTACTTTCCTTCCTACGTTCGTTCGTTCGTTCCTACGTTCGTTCTTTCCGTCCTACGTTCGTTGTTTCCTTCCTACGTTCGTTCGTTCGTTCACACATTCGTGCTTTCCTTCCTAGTTCGTTCTTGCCCTCCTACGTTGTTTCTTTCCTTCCTACGTTCGTTCTTTCCCTCCTACGTTCGTTCTTTCGTTCCCACTTTCGTTCTTTCCTTCCTACCTTTGTTCTTTCCTTCCTACGTACGTTCTTTCCTTCCTACGTTCGTTCTTTCCTTCCTACGTTTGTTCGTTCTTTCCTACGTTCGTTCCTTACTTCATACGTTCGTTCTTTACTTCCTACGTTCGTTCTTTTCTTCCTACTTTCGTTCGATCGTTCCTGAGTTCGTTCTTTCCTTCCTACGTTTGTTCCTACTTTAGTTCTTTCCTTCACACGTTCGTTCTTTCCTTCCTACGTTCGTTCTTTCCTTCCTACGTTCGTTCGTTCCTTCCTACGTTCGTTCTTTCCTTCCTAAGTTCGTTGGTTTGTTCCTACGTTCGTTCTTTCCTCCTTACGTTCGTTCTTTCCTTCCTACGTTCGTTCTTTCCTACTTACGTTCGTTCTTTCCTTCCTCCGTTCTTTCTTTCCTTCCTACGTTCGTTCTTTCCTTACTACGTTCGTTCCTTCCTTCCTACGTTCGTTCTTTCTTTCCTACGTTCGTTCTTTCCTTCCTAGGTTCTTTCTTTCCTTCCTACGTTCGTTTGTTCGTTCCCACATTCGTTCTTTCCTTCCTAGGTTCGTTCGTTCCTACGTTCGTTCTTTGTTTCCTACGATCGTTCTTTCCTTCCTACGTTCGTTCTTTCCTTCCTAGGTTCTTCCTTACCTTCCTACGTTCGTTCGTACGTTCCCACGTTCGTTCTTTCCTTCCTACGTTCGTTCTTTCCCTCCTACGTTTTTTCTTTCATTCTTACGTTCGTTCTTTCCCTCCTACGTTCGTTCTTTCCTTCCTACGTTCGTTCGTTCCTTCGTTCCTACGTTCGTTCTTTCCTTCATACGTTCGTTCGTTCGTTCCTACGTCCGTTCGATCGTTCCTACGTTCGTTCTCTCAGTCCTAGGTTCGTTCGTTCGTTCCTACGTTCGTTCTTTCCTTCCTACGTTCTTTCTTTCCTTCCTACGTTCGTTTGTCGCTTCCTACACTCGTTCTTTCCGTCCTACGTTCGTTGTTTCCTTCCTACGTTCGTTTGTTCCTTCCTACGTTCTTTCCTTCGTTCCTACGTTCGTTCTTTGTTTCCTACGTTCGTTCTTTCCTTCTTACGTTCGTTCTTTCCTTCCTATGTTCGTTCTTTCCTTCCTACGTTCGTTCGTTCGTTCCCACGTTCGTTCTTTCCTTCCTACGTTCGTTCTTTCCCTCCTACATTCGTTCTTTCCCTCCTACGTTCGTTCTTTCCTTCCCACGTTCGTTCTTTCCTTCCTCGGTTCTTTCTTACCTTCCTACGTTCGTTCGTTCGTTCCCACGTTCGTTCTTTCCTTCCTACGTTCGTTCTTTCCCTCCTACGTTTTTTCTTTCCTTCTTACGTTCGTTCTTTCCCTCCTACGTTCTTTCTTTCCCTCCTACGTTCGTTCTTTCGTTCGTACGTTCGTTCGATCGTTCCTACGTTCGTTCTCTCAGTCCTACGTTCGTTCGTTCGTTCCTACGTTCATTCTTTCTTTCCTACGTTCGTTCTTTCCTTCTTACGTTCGTTCTTTCCTTCCTATGTTCGTTCTTTCCTTCCTACGTTCGTTCGTTCGTTCCCACGTTCGTTCTTTCCTTCCTACGTTCGTTCTTTCCCTCCTACGTTCGTTCTTTCCTTCCTACGTTCGTTCTTTCCTTCCTACGTTCGTTCTCTCAGTCCTACGTTCGTTCGTTCGTTCCTACGTTCATTCTTTCCTTCCTACGTTCGTTCTTTCCTTCCTACGTTCGTTTGTTCCTTCATACGCTCGTTCTTTCCTTCCTACGTTCGTTCTTTCCTTCCTACGTTCGTTTGTCCCTTCCTACGTTCGTTGCTTCGTTCCTACGTTTGTTCTTTGTTTCCTATGTTCGTTCTTTCCTTCTTACGTTCGTTCTTTCCTTCCTAGGTTCGTTCTTTCCTTCCTACGTTCGTTCGTTCGTTTCCACGTTCGTTCTTTCCTTCCTACGTTCGTTCTTTCCCTCCTACGTTCGTACTTTCCTTCCTACGTTCGTTCTTTCCCTCCTACGTTTCTTCTTTCCTTCCTACGTTCGTTCGTTCGTTCGTTCGTACGTTCGTTCGTTCGTTCGTACGTTCGTTCTTTCCTTCCTACGTTCGTCCTTTCCTTTCTACGATCGTTCTTTCCTTCCTAAATTCGTCCTTTCCTTCCGACGTTCGTTCGTTCGTTCCCACGTTAGTTTTTTCCTTCCTACGTTCGTTCTTTCCTTCCTACGTTCGTTCTTTCCTTCCTATGTTCGTTCGTTCGTTCCTACGTTCGTTCTTTTCTTCTTACGTTCGTTCGTTCGTTCCTACGTTCGTTCTTTCCTTCCTACGTTCGTTCTTTCCATCCTACGTTCGTTCTTTCTTTCCTACGTTCGTTCGTTCGTTCCTACGTTGGTTCTTTCATTCCTACTTTCATTCTTTCTTTCCTACGTTCGTTCGTTCCTTATCACGTCCGTTCGTTCGTTCGTTCCTACGTTCATTCTTTCCTTCCTGCGTTCGTTCTTTCCTTCCTACGTTCGTTCTTTCCTTCCTACGTTCGTTCGGTCGTTCGTACGGTCGTTTTTTCCTTTCTACGTTTGTTCGTTCGTTCCTACGTTCATTCTTTCCTTCCTACGTTCGTTCTTTCCTTCCTACGTTTGTCCTTTCCTTCCTACGTTCGATCTTTCTTTCCTACGTTCGTTCTTTCCTTCCTACGTTCGTTCTTTCCTTCCTAGGTTGTTCTTTCCTTCCTGCGTTCGTTCTTTGCTTCCTACGTTCGTTCTTTCCTTCCTACGTTCGTTCGTTCCTACGTTCGTTCTTTCCTTCCTACGTTCGTTCGTTACTTCGTATGTTCGTTCTTTCCTACCTACGTTCGTTCTTTCCTTCCTACGTTTTTTCTTTCCTTCTTACGTTCGTTCTTTCCCTCCTACGTTCGTTCTTTCCATCCTACGTTCGTTCGTTCGTTCCTACGTTCGTTTGTCGCTTCCTACACTCGTTCTTTCCGTCCTACGTTCGTTGTTTCCTTCCTACGTTCGTTTGTTCCTTCCTACGTTCTTTTCTTCGTTCCTACGTTCGTTCTTTGTTTCCTACGTTCGTTCTTTCCTTCCTACGTTCGTTCTTTCCTTCCTAGGTTCGTTCTTTCCATCCTACGTTCGTTCGTTCGTTCCAACGTTCGTTCTTTCCTTCCTACGTTCGTTCTTTCCCTCCTACATTCGTTCTTTCCTTCCTACGTTCGTTCTTTCCCTCCTACGTTCGTTCTTTCCTTCCTACGTTCGTTCTTTCTTTCCTCGGTTCTTTCTTACCTTCCTACGTTCGTTCGTTTGTTCCCACGTTCGTTCTTTCCTTCCTACGTTCGTTCTTTCCCTCCTACGTTTTTTCTTTCCTTCTTACGTTCGTTCTTTCCCTCCTACGTTCTTTCTTTCCTTCCTACATTCGTTCTTTCCTTCGTACGTTCGTTCGATCGTTCCTACGTTCGTTCTCTCAGTCCTACGTTCGTTCGTTCGTTCCTACGTTCATTCTTTCTTTCCTACGTTCGTTCTTTCCTTCTTACGTTCGTTCTTTCCTTCCTATGTTCGTTCTTTCCTTCCTACGTTCGTTCGTTCGTTCCCACGTTTGTTCTTTCCTTCCTACGTTCGTTCTTTCCCTCCTACGTTCGTTCTTTCCTTCCTACGTTCGTTCTTTCCTTCCTACGTTCGTTCTCTCAATCCTACGTTCGTTCGTTCGTTCCTACGTTCATTCTTTCCTTCCTACGTTCGTTCTTTCCTTCCTACGTTCGTTTGTTCCTTCATACGCTCGTTCTTTCCTTCCTACGTTCGTTCTTTCCTTCCTACATTCGTTTGTCCCTTCCTACGTTCGTTCCTTCGTTCCTACGTTCTTTCTTTGTTTCCTATGTTCGTTCTTTCATTCTTAGGTTCGTTCTTTCCTTCCTAGGTTCGTTCTTTCCTTCCTACGTTCGTTCGTTCGTTCCCACGTTCGTTCTTTCCTTCCTACGTTCGTTCTTTCCCTCCTACGTTCGTACTTTCCTTCCTACGTTCGTTCTTTCCCTCCTACGTTCGTTCTTTCCTTCCTACGTTCGTTCGTTCGTTCGTCCGTTCGTTCTTTCCTTCCTACGTTCGTCCTTTCCTTTCTACGATCGTTCTTTCCTTCCTACGTTCGTCCTTTCCTTCCGACGTTCGTTCGTTCGTTCCCACGTTAGTTTTTTCCTTCCTACGTTCGTTCTTTCCTTCCTACGTTCGTTCTTTCCTTCCTATGTTCGTTCGTTCGTTCCTACATTCGTTCTTTCCTTCCTACGTTCGTTCGTTCGTTCCTACGTTCGTTCTTTTCTTCCTACGTTCGTTCGTTCGTTCTTTCCCCTCCTACGTTCGTTCTTTCCATCCTACGTTCGTTCTTTCTTTCCTACGTTCGTTCGTTCGTTCCTACGTTCGTTCTTTCATTCCTACTTTCATTCTTTCTTTCCTATGTTCGTTCGTTCCTTATCACGTCCGTTCGTTCGTTCGTTCCTACGTTCATTCTTTCCTTCCTGCGTTCGTTCTTTCCTTCCTACGTTCGTTCTTTCCTTCCTACGTTCGTTCGGTCGTTCGTACGGTCGTTTTTTCCTTTCTACGTTTGTTCGTTCGTTCCTACGTTCATTCTTTCCTTCCTACGTTCGTTCGTTCGTTCCTACGTTTGTTCTATCCTTCCTACGTTCGTTCTTTCTTTCCTACGTTCGTTCTTTCCTTCCTACGTTCGTTCTTTCCTTCCTAGGTTGTTCTTTCCTTCCTGCGTTCGTTCTTTGCTTCCTACGTTCGTTCTTTCCTTCCTACTTTCGTTTGTTCGTTCCTACGTTCGTTCGTTCTTTCCTACGTTCGTTCTTTCCTTCCTACGTTCGTTCTTTCCTTCCTACGTTTGTTCTTTCCTTCCTACGTTCGTTCGTTCCAACGTTCGTTCTTTCCATCCTACGTTCGTTCGTTACTTCGTATGTTCGTTCTTTCCTACCTACGTTCGTTCTTTCCTTCCTACGTTCGTTCGATCTTTCCTTCCCGCGTTCGTTCTTTCCTTCCTATTTTCGTTCGTTCGTTCCTACGTTCGTTCTTTCCTTCCTACGTTCGTTCTTTCCTTCCTAGATTCTTTCTTTCCTTCCTACGTTCGTTCGTTCGTTCCCACGTTCGTTCTTTCCTTCCTAGGTTCGTTCGTTCGTTCCTACGTTCGTTCTTTGTTTCCTACGATCGTTCTTTCCTTCCTACGTTCGTTCTTTCCTTCCTAGGTTCTTTCTTACCTTCCTACGTTCGTTCGTTCGTTCCCACGTTCGTTCGTTCCCACGTTCGTTCTTTCCTTCCTACGTTCGTTCTTTCCCTCCTACGTTTTTTCTTTCCTTCCTACGTTCGTTCGTTCGTTCGTTCCTACGTTCGTTCTTTCCTTCATACGTTCGTTCTCTCAGTCATACGTTCGTTCGTTCGTTCCTACGTTCATTCTTTCTTTCCTACGTTCGTTCTTTCCTTCCTACGTTCGTTTGTTCCTTCATACGCTCGTTCTTTCCTTCCAACGTTCTTTCTTTCCTTCCTACGTTCGTTTGTTCCTTCCTACGTTCTTTCCCTCGTTCCCACGTTCGTTCTTTGTTTCCTACGTTCGTTCTTTCCTTCTTACGTTCGTTCTTTCCTTCCTATCTTCGTTCTTTCCTTCCTACGTTCGTTCGTTCGTTCCCACGTTCGTTCTCTCCTTCCTACGTTCGTTCTTTCCCTCCTACGTTCGTTCTTTCCTTCCTACGTTCGTTCTTTCCTTCCTACGTTCGTTCTCTCAGTCCTACGTTCGTTCGTTCGTTCCTACGTTCGTTCTTTCCTTCCTACGTTCGTGTGTTCCTTCATACGCTCATTCTTTCCTTCCTACGTTCGTTCTTTCCTTCCTACGTTTGTTTTCCCCTTCCTACGTTCGTTCCTTCGTTCCTACGTTCGTTCTTTGTTTCCTATGTTCGTTCTTTCCTTCTTACGTTCGTTCTTTCCTTCCTAGGTTCGTTCTTTCCTTCCTACGTTCGTTCGTTCGTTCCCACGTTTGTTCTTTCCTTCCTACGTTCGTTCTTTCCCTCCTACGTTCGTACTTTCCTTCCTACGTTCGTTCTTCCCCTCCTAGGTTCGTTCTTTCCTTCCTACGTTTGTTCGTTCGTTCGTACGTTCGTTCATTCGTTCCTACGTTCGTTCTTTCCTTCCTACGTTCGTCCTTTCCTTCCGACGTTCGTTCGTTCGTTCCCACTTCAGTTCTTTCCTTCCTACGTTCGTTCTTTCCTTCCTACGTTCGTTCTTTCCTTCCTATGTTCGTTCGTTCGTTCCTACATTCGTTCTTTCCTTCCTACGTTCGTTCGTTCGTTCCTGCGTTCTTTCTTTCTTTCCTACGTTCGTTCTTTCCATCCTACGTTCGTTCTTTCTTTCCTACTTTCGTTCGTTCGTTCCTATGTTCGTTCTTTCATTCCTACTCTCATTCTTTCTTTCCTACGTTCGTTCGTTCCTTATCACGTCCGTTCGTTCGTTCGCTCCTACGTTCATTATTTCCTTCCTGCGTTCGTTCTTTCCTTCCTACGTTGGTTCTTTCCTTCCTACGTTCGTTCGCTCGTTCGTACGGTCGTTTTTACCTTTCTACGTTTGTTCGTTCGTTCCTACGTTCATTCTTTCCTTCCTACGTTCGTTCGTTCGTTCCTACGTTTGTTCTATCCTTCCTACGTTCGTTCTTTCCTTCCTACGTTCGTTCTTTCCTTCCTAGGTTGTTCTTTCCTTCCTGCGTTCGTCCTTTCCCTCCTACGGTCGTGCTCTCAGTCCTACGTTCGTTCGTTCGTTCCTACGTTCGTTCTTTCCTTCCTTCGTTTGTTCCTTCATACGCTCGTTCTTTCCTTCCTACGTTCGTTCTTTCCTTCCTACGTTCGTTTGTCCCTTCCTACGTTCGTTCCTTCGTTCCTACGTTCGTTCTTTGTTTCCTAGGTTCGTTCGTTCCTTCGTACTTTCGTTTGTTCGTTCCTACGTTCGTTCGTTCGTTCGTACGTTCGTTCGTTCCATCCTACGTTCGTTCTTTCCTTCCTACGTTCGTTCGTTCGTTCCTACGCTCGTTCTTTCCTTCCTACGTTCGTTCGTTATTTCGTACGTCCGTTCTTTCCTTCCTAAGTTCGTTCGATCGTTCCTACGTTTTTACTTTCCTTCCTACGTTCGTTCGTTCGTTCCTACGTTCGTTCTTTCCGTCCTACGTTCGTTGTTTCCTTCCTACGTTCGTTCGTTCGTTCACACATTCGTGCTTTCCTTCCTAGTTCGTTCTTGCCCTCCTACGTTGTTTCTTTCCTTCCTACGTTCGTTCTTTCCCTCCTACGTTCGTTCTTTCGTTCCCACTTTCGTTCTTTCCTTCCTACCTTTGTTCTTTCCTTCCTACGTACGTTCTTTCCTTCCTACGTTCGTTCTTTCCTTCCTACGTTTGTTCGTTCTTTCCTACGTTCGTTCCTTACTTCATACGTTCGTTCTTTACTTCCTACGTTCGTTCTTTTCTTCCTACTTTCGTTCGATCGTTCCTGAGTTCGTTCTTTCCTTCCTACGTTTGTTCCTACTTTAGTTCTTTCCTTCACACGTTCGTTCTTTCCTTCCTACGTTCGTTCTTTCCTTCCTACGTTCGTTCGTTCCTTCCTACGTTCGTTCTTTCCTTCCTAAGTTCGTTGGTTTGTTCCTACGTTCGTTCTTTCCTCCTTACGTTCGTTCTTTCCTTCCTACGTTCGTTCTTTCCTACTTACGTTCGTTCTTTCCTTCCTCCGTTCTTTCTTTCCTTCCTACGTTCGTTCTTTCCTTACTACGTTCGTTCCTTCCTTCCTACGTTCGTTCTTTCTTTCCTACGTTCGTTCTTTCCTTCCTACGTTCGTTCCTTCCTTCCTACATTCGTTTTTTCTTTCCTACGTTCGTTCTTTCCTTCCTACGTTCGTTCTTTCCTTCCTACGTTCGTTCATTCGTTCCTATGTTCGTTCTTGCCTTCCTACGTTCGTTCTTTCCTTCCTACGTTCGTTCGTTCGTTCCTACGTTTGTTCTTTCCTTCCTACGGTCGTTCTTTCCTTCCTACGTTCGTTTTTTCCTTCCTACGTTCGTTCTTTCCTTCCTCCGTTCGTTAGTTCCTTCCTACTTTCTTTCTTTCCATTCTACGTTCGTTCTTTCCTTCCTACCTTCGTTCGTTCGTTTCTACGTTCGATCTTTCCTTCCTACGATCGTTCTTTCCTTCCTACGTTCGTTCTTTCCTTCCTACGTTCGTTCGTTCCTACGTTCGTTCTTTCCTTCCTACGTTCGTTCGATCGTTCCTACGTTCGTTCTGTCAGTCCTACGTTCGTTCGTTCGTTCCTACGTTCGTTCTTTCCTTCCTACGTTCGTTCTTTCCTTCCTACGTTCGTTTGTTGCTACCTATGCTCGTTCTTTCCTTCCTACGTTCGTTTGTTCATTCCTACGTTCGTTCGTCCGTTCCTACGTTCGTTATATGTTTCCTACGTTCGTTCTTTCCTTCCTACGTTCGTTCTTTCCTTCCTAAGTTCTTTCTTACCGTCCTACGTTCGTTCGTTCTTTCCCACGTTTGTTCTTTCCTTCCTGGGTTCGTTCGTTCGTTCCTACGTTCCTTCTTTGTTTCCTACGTTCGTTCTTTCCTTCCTACGTTCGTTCGTTCGTTCCCACGTTCGTTCTTTCCTTCCTACGTTCGTCCTTTCCTTCCGACGTTCGTTCGTTCGTTCCCATTTTAGTTCTTTCCTTCCTACGTTCGTTCTTTCCTTCCTACGTTCGTTCTTTCCTTCCTATGTTCGTTCGTTCGTTCCTACATTCGTTCTTTCCTTCCTACGTTCGTTCGTTCGTTCCTACGTTCGTTCTTTCCTTCCTACGTTCGTTCTTTCCATCCTACGTTCGTTCTTTCTTTCCTACTTTCGTTCGTTCGTTCCTATGTTCGTTCTTTCATTCCTACTTTCATTCTTTCTTTCCTACGTTCGTTCGTTCCTTATCACGTCCGTTCGTTCGTTCGCTCCTACGTTCATTATTTCCTTCCTGCGTTCGTTCTTTCCTTCCTACGTTCGTTCTTTCCTTCCTACGTTCGTTCGTTCGTTCGTTCGTACGGTCGTTTTTACCTTTCTACGTTTGTTCGTTCGTTCCTACGTTCATTCTTTCCTTCCTACGTTCGTTCGTTCGTTCCTACGTTTGTTCTATCCTTCCTACGTTAGTTCTTTCCTTCCTACGTTCGTTCTTTCCTTCCTAGGTTGTTCTTTCCTTCCTGCGTTCGTTCTTTCCCTCCTACGTTCGTTCTTTCCTTCCTACGTTCGTTCTTTCCTTCCTACGTTCGTTCTCTGAGTCCTACGTTCGTTCGTTCGTTCCTACGTTCGTTCTTTCCTTCCTTCGTTTGTTCCTTCATACGCTCGTTCTTTCCTTCCTACGTTCGTTCTTTCCTTCCTACGTTTGTTTGTCCCTTCCTACGTTCGTTCCTTCGTTCCTACGTTCGTTCTTTGTTTCCTAGGTTCGTTCGTTCCGTCGTACTTTCGTTTGTACGTTCCTACGTTCGTTCGTTCGTTCGTACGTTCGTTCGTTCCATCCTACGTTCGTTCTTTCCTTCCTACGTTCGTTCGTTCGTTCCTACGCTCGTTCTTTCCTTCCTACGTTCGTTCGTTATTTCGTACGTTCGTTCTTTCCTTCCTAAGTTCGTTCGATCGTTCCTACGTTTTTACTTTCCTTCCTACGTTCGTTCGTTCGTTCCTACGTTCGTTCTTTCCTTCCTACGTTCGTTCCTTCCTTCCTACGTTCGTTTGTTGCTTCCTACGCTCGTTCTTTCCGTCCTACGTTCGTTGTTTCCTTCCTACGTTCGTTCGTTCGTTCCTACCTTCGTTCTTTGTTTCCTACGTTCGTTATTTCTTTCCTACGTTCGTTCTTTCCTTCCTAGGTTCTTTCTTTCCTTCCTACGTTCGTTCGTTCGTTCACACATTCGTGCTTTCCTTCCTAGTTCGTTCTTGCCCTCCTACGTTGTTTCTTTCCTTCCTACGTTCGTTCTTTCCCTCCTACGTTCGTTCTTTCGTTCCCACTTTCGTTCTTTCCTTCCTACCTTTGTTCTTTCCTTCCTACGTACGTTCTTTCCTTCCTACGTTCGTTCTTTCCTTCCTACGTTTGTTCGTTCTTTCCTACGTTCGTTCCTTACTTCATACGTTCGTTCTTTACTTCTTACGTTCGTTCTTTTCTTCCTACGTTCGTTCGATCGTTCCTGAGTTCGTTCTTTCCTTCCTACGTTTGTTCCTACTTTAGTTCTTTCCTTCACACGTTCGTTCTTTCCTTCCTACGTTCGTTCTTTCCTTCCTACGTTCGTTCGTTCCTTCCTACGTTCGTTCTTTCCTTCCTAAGTTCGTTGGTTTGTTCCTACGTTCGTTCTTTCCTCCTTACGTTCGTTCTTTCCTTCCTACGTTCGTTCTTTCCTACTTACGTTCGTTCTTTCCTTCCTCCGTTCTTTCTTTCCTTCCTACGTTCGTTCTTTCCTTACCACGTTCGTTCCTTCCTTCCTACGTTCGTTCTTTCTTTCCTACGTTCGTTCTTTCCTTCCTACGTTCGTTCCTTCCTTCCTACATTCGTTTTTTCTTTCCTACGTTCGTTCTTTCCTTCCTACGTTCGTTCTTTCCTTCCTACGTTCGTTCATTCGTTCCTATGTTCGTTCTTGCCTTCCTACGTTCGTTCTTTCCTTCATACGTTCGTTCGTTCGTTCCTACGTTTGTTCTTTCCTTCCTACGGTCGTTCTTTCCTTCCTACGTTCGTTTTTTCCTTCCTACGTTCGTTCTTTCCTTCCTACGTTCGTTTGTTGCTTCCTATGCTCGTTCTTTCCTTCCTACGTTCGTTTGTTCATTCCTACGTTCGTTCGTCCGTTCCTACGTTCGTTATATGTTTCCTACGTTCGTTCTTTCCTTCCTACGTTCGTTCTTTCCTTCCTAAGTTCTTTCTTACCTTCCTACGTTCGTTCTTTCATTCCCACGTTTGTTCTTTCCTTCCTGGGTTCGTTCGTTCGTTCCTACGTTCCTTCTTTGTTTCCTACGTTCGTTCTTTCCTTCCTACGTTCGTTCTTTCCTTCCTAGATTCTTTCTTTCCTTCCTACATTCGTTCGTTCGTTCCCACGTTCGTTCTATCCTTCCTACGTTCGTTCTTTCCCTCCTACGTTCTTTCTTTCCTTCCTACGTTCGATCTTTCCCTCCTACGTTCGTTCTTTCCTTCTTACGTTCGTTCTTTCCTTCCTACTTTCGTTTGTTCGTTCCTACGTTCGTTCGTTCGTTCCTACGTTCGTTCGTTCCTTCCTACGTTCGTTCTTTCCTTCCTACGTTCGATCGTTCGTTCCTACGCTCGTTCGTTATTTCGTACGTTCGTTCTTTCCTTCCTACGTTCGTTCTTTCCTTCCTACGTTCGTTCTTTCATTCCTACGTTCGTTCGTTCGTTTGTTCCTACGTTCGTTCTTTCCTTCCTACGTTCGTTCTTTCGTTCGTACGTTCGTTCGATCGTTCCTACGTTCGTTCTCTCAGTCCTACGTTCGTTCGTTCGTTCCTACGTTCATTCTTTCTTTCCTACGTTCGTTCTTTCCTTCCTACGTTCGTTTGTTCCTTCATACGCTCGTTCTTTCCTTCCAACGTTCGTTCTTTCCTTCCTACGTTCGTTTGTTCCTTCCTACGTTCTTTCCCTCGTTCCCACGTTCGTTCTTTGTTTCCCACGTTCGTTCTCTCCTTCCTACATTCGTTCTTTCCCTCCTACGTTCGTTCTTTCCTTCCTACGTTCGTTCTTTCCTTCCTACGTTCGTTCTCTCAGTCCTACGTTCGTTCGTTCGTTCCTACGTTCGTTCTTTCCTTCCTACGTTCGTTTGTTCCTTCATACGCTCGTTCTTTCCTTCCTACGTTCGTTCTTTCCTTCCTACGCTCGTTTTCCCCTTCCTACGTTCGTTCCTTCGTTCCTACGTTCGTTCTTTGTTTCCTATGTTCGTTCTTTCCTTCTTACGTTCGTTCTTTCCTTCTTAGGTTCGTTCTTTCCTTCCTACGTTCGTTCGTTCGTTCCCACGTTTGTTCTTTCCTTCCTACGTTCGTTCTTTCCCTCCTACGTTCGTACTTTCCTTCCTACGTTCGTTCTTCCCCTCCTAGGTTCGTTCTTTCCTTCCTACGTTTGTTCGTTCGTTCGTACGTTCGTTCATTCGTTCCTACGTTCGTTCTTTCCTTCCTACGTTCGTCCTTTCCTTCCGACGTTCGTTCGTTCGTTCCCACTTCAGTTCTTTCCTTCCTACGTTCGTTCTTTCCTTCCTACGTTCGTTCTTTCCTTCCTATGTTCGTTCGTTCGTTCGTTCCTACATTCGTTCTTTCCTTCCTACGTTCGTTCGTTCGTTCCTGCGTTCTTTCTTTCTTTCCTACGTTCGTTCTTTCCATCCTACGTTCGTTCTTTCTTTCCTACTTTCGTTCGTTCGTTCCTCTGTTCGTTCTTTCATTCCTACTCTCATTCTTTCTTTCCTACGTTCGTTCGTTCCTTATCACGTCCGTTCGTTCGTTCGCTCCTACGTTCATTATTTCCTTCCTGCGTTCGTTCTTTCCTTCCTACGTTCGTTCTTTCCTTCCTACGTTCGTTCGTTCGTTCGTACGGTCGTTTTTACCTTTCTACGTTTGTTCGTTCGTTCCTACGTTCATTCTTTCCTTCCTACGTTCGTTCGTTCGTTCCTACGTTTGTTCTATCCTTCCTACGTTCGTTCTTTCCTTCCTACGTTCGTTCTTTCCTTCCTAGGTTGTTCTTTCCTTCCTGCGTTCGTTCTTTCCCTCCTACGTTCGTTCTTTCCTTCCTACGTTCGTTCTTTCCTTCCTACGTTCGTGCTCTCAGTCCTACGTTCGTTCGTTCGTTCCTACGTTCGTTCTTTCCTTCCTTCGTTTGTTCCTTCATACGCTCGTTCTTTCCTTCCTACGTTCGTTCTTTCCTTCCTACGTTCGTTTGTCCCTTCCTACGTTCGTTCCTTCGTTCCTACGTTCGTTCTTTGTTTCCTAGGTTCGTTCGTTCCTTCGTACTTTCGTTTGTTCGTTCCTACGTTCGTTCGTTCGTTCGTACGTTCGTTCGTTCCATCCTACGTTCGTTCTTTCCTTCCTACGTTCGTTCGTTCGTTCCTACGCTCGTTCTTTCCTTCCTACGTTCGTTCGTTATTTCGTACGTCCGTTCTTTCCTTCCTAAGTTCGTTCGATCGTTCCTACGTTTTTACTTTCCTTCCTACGTTCGTTCGTTCGTTCGTTCCTACGTTCGTTCTTTCCGTCCTACGTTCGTTGTTTCCTTCCTACGTTCGTTCGTTCGTTCCTACCTTCGTTCTTTGTTTACTACGTTCGTTATTTCTTTCCTACGTTCGTTCTTTCCTTCCTAGGTTCTTTCTTTCCTTCCTACGTTCGTTCGTTCGTTCACACATTCGTGCTTTCCTTCCTAGTTCGTTCTTGCCCTCCTACGTTGTTTCTTTCCTTCCTACGTTCGTTCTTTCCCTCCTACGTTCGTTCTTTCGTTCCCACTTTCGTTCTTTCCTTCCTACCTTTGTTCTTTCCTTCCTACGTACGTTCTTTCCTTCCTACGTTCGTTCTTTCCTTCCTACGTTTGTTCGTTCTTTCCTACGTTCGTTCCTTACTTCATACGTTCGTTCTTTACTTCCTACGTTCGTTCTTTTCTTCCTACTTTCGTTCGATCGTTCCTGAGTTCGTTCTTTCCTTCCTACGTTTGTTCCTACTTTAGTTCTTTCCTTCACACGTTCGTTCTTTCCTTCCTACGTTCGTTCTTTCCTTCCTACGTTCGTTCGTTCCTTCCTACGTTCGTTCTTTCCTTCCTAAGTTCGTTGGTTTGTTCCTACGTTCGTTCTTTCCTCCTTACGTTCGTTCTTTCCTTCCTACGTTCGTTCTTTCCTACTTACGTTCGTTCTTTCCTTCCTCCGTTCTTTCTTTCCTTCCTACGTTCGTTCTTTCCTTACTACGTTCGTTCCTTCCTTCCTACGTTCGTTCTTTCTTTCCTACGTTCGTTCTTTCCTTCCTACGTTCGTTCCTTCCTTCCTACATTCGTTTTTTCTTTCCTACGTTCGTTCTTTCCTTCCTACGTTCGTTCTTTCCTTCCTACGTTCGTTCATTCGTTCCTATGTTCGTTCTTGCCTTCCTACGTTCGTTCTTTCCTTCCTACATTCGTTCGTTCGTTCCTACGTTTGTTCTTTCCTTCCTACGGTCGTTCTTTCCTTCCTACGTTCGTTTTTTCCTTCCTACGTTCGTTCTTTCCTTCCTCCGTTCGTTAGTTCCTTCCTACTTTCTTTCTTTCCATTCTACGTTCGTTCTTTCCTTCCTACGTTCGTTCGTTCGTTTCTACGTTCGATCTTTCCTTCCTACGATCGTTCTTTCCTTCCTACGTTCGTTCTTTCCTTCCTACGTTCGTTCGTTCCTACGTTCGTTCTTTCCTTCCTACGTTCGTTCGATCGTTCCTACGTTCGTTCTGTCAGTCCTACGTTCGTTCGTTCGTTCCTACGTTCGTTCTTTCCTTCCTACGTTCGTTCTTTCCTTCCTACGTTCGTTTGTTGCTACCTATGCTCGTTCTTTCCTTCCTACGTTCGTTTGTTCATTCCTACGTTCGTTCGTCCGTTCCTACGTTCGTTATATGTTTCCTACGTTCGTTCTTTCCTTCCTACGTTCGTTCTTTCCTTCCTAAGTTCTTTCTTACCTTCCTACGTTCGTTCGTTCATTCCCACGTTTGTTCTTTCCTTCCTGGGTTCGTTCGTTCGTTCCTACGTTCCTTCTTTGTTTCCTACGTTCGTTCTTTCCTTCCTACGTTCGTTCTTTCCTTCCTAGATTCTTTCTTTCCTTCCTACGTTCGTTCGTTCGTTCCCACGTTCGTTCTTTCCTTCCTACGTTCGTCCTTTCCTTCCGACGTTCGTTCGTTCGTTCCCACTTTAGTTCTTTCCTTCCTACGTTCGTTCTTTCCTTCCTACGTTCGTTCTTTCCTTCCTATGTTCGTTCATTCGTTCCTACATTCGTTCTTTCCTTCCTACGTTCGTTCGTTCGTTCCTGCGTTCTTTCTTTCTTTCCTACGTTCGTTCTTTCCATCCTACGTTCGTTCTTTCTTTCCTACTTTCGTTCGTTCGTTCCTCTGTTCGTTCTTTCATTCCTACTCTCATTCTTTCTTTCCTACGTTCGTTCGTTCCTTATCACGTCCGTTCGTTCGTTCCCTCCTACGTTCATTATTTCCTTCCTGCGTTCGTTCTTTCCTTCCTACGTTCGTTCTTTCCTTCCTACGTTCGTTCGTTCGTTCGTACGGTCGTTTTTACCTTTCTACGTTTGTTCGTTCGTTCCTACGTTCATTCTTTCCTTCCTACGTTCGTTCGTTCGTTCCTACGTTTGTTCTATACTTCCTACGTTCGTTCTTTCCTTCCTACGTTCGTTCTTTCCTTCCTAGGTTGTTCTTTCCTTCCTGCGTTCGTTCTTTCCCTCCTACGTTCGTTCTTTCCTTCCTACGTTCGTTCTTTCCTTCCTACGTTCGTTCTTTCCTTCCTACGTTCGTTCTCTCAGTCCTATGTTCGTTCGTTCGTTCCTACGTTCGTTCTTTCCTTCCTACGTTCGTTTGTTCCTTCATACGCTCGTTCTTTCCTTCCTACGTTCGTTCTTTCCTTCCTACGCTCGTTTTCCCCTTCCTACGTTCGTTCCTTCGTTCCTACGTTCGTTCTTTGTTTCCTATGTTCGTTCTTTCCTTCTTACGTTCGTTCTTTCCTTCTTACTTTCGTTCTTTCCTTCCTACGTTCGTTCGTTCGTTCCCACGTTTGTTCTTTCCTTCCTACGTTCGTTCTTTCCCTCCTACGTTCGTACTTTCCTTCCTACGTTCGTTCTTCCCCTCCTAGGTTCGTTCTTTCCTTCCTACGTTTGTTCGTTCGTTCGTACGTTCGTTCATTCGTTCCTACGTTCGTTCTTTCCTTCCTACGTTCGTCCTTTCCTTCCGACGTTCGTTCGTTCGTTCCCACTTCAGTTCTTTCCTTCCTACGTTCGTTCTTTCCTTCCTACGTTCGTTCTTTCCTTCCTATGTTCGTTCGTTCGTTCCTACATTCGTTCTTTCCTTCCTACGTTCGTTCGTTCGTTCCTGCGTTCTTTCTTTCTTTCCTACGTTCGTTCTTTCCATCCTACGTTCGTTCTTTCTTTCCTACTTTCGTTCGTTCGTTCCTCTGTTCGTTCTTTCATTCCTACTCTCATTCTTTCTTTCCTACGTTCGTTCGTTCCTTATCACGTCCGTTCGTTCGTTCGCTCCTACGTTCATTATTTCCTTCCTGCGTTCGTTCTTTCCTTCCTACGTTCGTTCTTTCCTTCCTACGTTCGTTCGTTCGTTCGTACGGTCGTTTTTACCTTTCTACGTTTGTTCGTTCGTTCCTACGTTCATTCTTTCCTTCCTACGTTCGTTCGTTCGTTCCTACGTTTGTTCTATCCTTCCTACGTTCGTTCTTTCCTTCCTACGTTCGTTCTTTCCTTCCTAGGTTGTTCTTTCCTTCCTGCGTTCGTTCTTTCCCTCCTACGTTCGTTCTTTCCTTCCTACGTTCGTTCTTTCCTTCCTACGTTCGTGCTCTCAGTCCTACGTTCGTTCGTTCGTTCCTACGTTCGTTCTTTCCTTCCTTCGTTTGTTCCTTCATACGCTCGTTCTTTCCTTCCTACGTTCGTTCTTTCCTTCCTACGTTCGTTTGTCCCTTCCTACGTTCGTTCCTTCGTTCCTACGTTCGTTCTTTGTTTCCTAGGTTCGTTCGTTCCTTCGTACTTTCGTTTGTTCGTTCCTACGTTCGTTCGTTCGTTCGTACGTTCGTTCGTTCCATCCTACGTTCGTTCTTTCCTTCCTACGTTCGTTCGTTCGTTCCTACGCTCGTTCTTTCCTTCCTACGTTCGTTCGTTATTTCGTACGTCCGTTCTTTCCTTCCTAAGTTCGTTCGATCGTTCCTACGTTTTTACTTTCCTTCCTACGTTCGTTCGTTCGTTCCTACGTTCGTTCTTTCCGTCCTACGTTCGTTGTTTCCTTCCTACGTTCGTTCGTTCGTTCCTACCTTCGTTCTTTGTTTACTACGTTCGTTATTTCTTTCCTACGTTCGTTCTTTCCTTCCTAGGTTCTTTCTTTCCTTCCTACGTTCGTTCGTTCGTTCACACATTCGTGCTTTCCTTCCTAGTTCGTTCTTGCCCTCCTACGTTGTTTCTTTCCTTCCTACGTTCGTTCTTTCCCTCCTACGTTCGTTCTTTCGTTCCCACTTTCGTTCTTTCCTTCCTACCTTTGTTCTTTCCTTCCTACGTACGTTCTTTCCTTCCTACGTTCGTTCTTTCCTTCCTACGTTTGTTCGTTCTTTCCTACGTTCGTTCCTTACTTCATACGTTCGTTCTTTACTTCCTACGTTCGTTCTTTTCTTCCTACTTTCGTTCGATCGTTCCTGAGTTCGTTCTTTCCTTCCTACGTTTGTTCCTACTTTAGTTCTTTCCTTCACACGTTCGTTCTTTCCTTCCTACGTTCGTTCTTTCCTTCCTACGTTCGTTCGTTCCTTCCTACGTTCGTTCTTTCCTTCCTAAGTTCGTTGGTTTGTTCCTACGTTCGTTCTTTCCTCCTTACGTTCGTTCTTTCCTTCCTACGTTCGTTCTTTCCTACTTACGTTCGTTCTTTCCTTCCTCCGTTCTTTCTTTCCTTCCTACGTTCGTTCTTTCCTTACTACGTTCGTTCCTTCCTTCCTACGTTCGTTCTTTCTTTCCTACGTTCGTTCTTTCCTTCCTACGTTCGTTCCTTCCTTCCTACATTCGTTTTTTCTTTCCTACGTTCGTTCTTTCCTTCCTACGTTCGTTCTTTCCTTCCTACGTTCGTTCATTCGTTCCTATGTTCGTTCTTGCCTTCCTACGTTCGTTCTTTCCTTCCTACATTCGTTCGTTCGTTCCTACGTTTGTTCTTTCCTTCCTACGGTCGTTCTTTCCTTCCTACGTTCGTTTTTTCCTTCCTACGTTCGTTCTTTCCTTCCTCCGTTCGTTAGTTCCTTCCTACTTTCTTTCTTTCCATTCTACGTTCGTTCTTTCCTTCCTACGTTCGTTCGTTCGTTTCTACGTTCGATCTTTCCTTCCTACGATCGTTCTTTCCTTCCTACGTTCGTTCTTTCCTTCCTACGTTCGTTCGTTCCTACGTTCGTTCTTTCCTTCCTACGTTCGTTCGATCGTTCCTACGTTCGTTCTGTCAGTCCTACGTTCGTTCGTTCGTTCCTACGTTCGTTCTTTCCTTCCTACGTTCGTTCTTTCCTTCCTACGTTCGTTTGTTGCTACCTATGCTCGTTCTTTCCTTCCTACGTTCGTTTGTTCATTCCTACGTTCGTTCGTCCGTTCCTACGTTCGTTATATGTTTCCTACGTTCGTTCTTTCCTTCCTACGTTCGTTCTTTCCTTCCTAAGTACTTTCTTACCTTCCTACGTTCGTTCGTTCATTCCCACGTTTGTTCTTTCCTTCCTGGGTTCGTTCGTTCGTTCCTACGTTCCTTCTTTGTTTCCTACGTTCGTTCTTTCCTTCCTACGTTCGTTCTTTCCTTCCTAGATTCTTTCTTTCCTTCCTACGTTCGTTCGTTCGTTCCTACGTTCGTCCTTTCCTTCCGACGTTCGTTCGTTCGTTCCCACTTTAGTTCTTTCCTTCCTACGTTCGTTCTTTCCTTCCTACGTTCGTTCTTTCCTTCCTATGTTCGTTCGTTCGTTCCTACATTCGTTCTTTCCTTCCTACGTTCGTTCGTTCGTTCCTACGTTCGTTCTTTCCTTCCTACGTTCGTTCTTTCCATCCTACGTTCGTTCTTTCTTTCCTACTTTCGTTCGTTCGTTCCTATGTTCGTTCTTTCATTCCTACTTTCATTCTTTCTTTCCTACGTTCGTTCGTTCCTTATCACGTCCGTTCGTTCGTTCGCTCCTACGTTCATTATTTCCTTCCTGCGTTCGTTCTTTCCTTCCTACGTTCGTTCTTTCCTTCCTACGTTCGTTCGTTCGTTCGTACGGTCGTTTTTACCTTTCTACGTTTGTTCGTTCGTTCCTACGTTCATTCTTTCCTTCCTACGTTCGTTCGTTCGTTCCTACGTTTGTTCTATCCTTCCTACGTTAGTTCTTTCCTTCCTACGTTCGTTCTTTCCTTCCTAGGTTGTTCTTTCCTTCCTGCGTTCGTTCTTTCCCTCCTACGTTCGTTCTTTCCTTCCTACGTTCGTTCTTTCCTTCCTACGTTCGTTCTCTGAGTCCTACGTTCGTTCGTTCGTTCCTACGTTCGTTCTTTCCTTCCTTCGTTTGTTCCTTCATACGCTCGTTCTTTCCTTCCTACGTTCGTTCTTTCCTTCCTACGTTTGTTTGTCCCTTCCTACGTTCGTTCCTTCGTTCCTACGTTCGTTCTTTGTTTCCTAGGTTCGTTCGTTCCTTAGTACTTTCGTTTGTTCGTTCCTACGTTCGTTCGTTCGTTCGTACGTTCGTTCGTTCCATCCTACGTTCGTTCTTTCCTTCCTACGTTCGTTCGTTCGTTCGTTCCTACGCTCGTTCTTTCCTTCCTACGTTCGTTCGTTATTTCGTACGTTCGTTCTTTCCTTCCTAAGTTCGTTCGATCGTTCCTACGTTTTTACTTTCCTTCCTACGTTCGTTCGTTCGTTCCTACGTTCGTTCTTTCCTTCCTACGTTCGTTCTTTCCTTCCTACGTTCGTTTGTTGCTTCCTACGCTCGTTCTTTCCGTCCTACGTTCGTTGTTTCCTTCCTACGTTCGTTCGTTCGTTCCTACCTTCGTTCTTTGTTTCCTACGTTCGTTATTTCTTTCCTACGTTCGTTCTTTCCTTCCTAGGTTCTTTCTTTCCTTCCTACGTTCGTTCGTTCGTTCACACATTCGTGCTTTCCTTCCTAGTTCGTTCTTGCCCTCCTACGTTGTTTCTTTCCTTCCTACGTTCGTTCTTTCCCTCCTACGTTCGTTCTTTCGTTCCCACTTTCGTTCTTTCCTTCCTACCTTTGTTCTTTCCTTCCTACGTACGTTCTTTCCTTCCTACGTTCGTTCTTTCCTTCCTACGTTTGTTCGTTCTTTCCTACGTTCTTTCCTTACTTCATACGTTCGTTCTTTACTTCCTACGTTCGTTCTTTTCTTCCTACGTTCGTTCGATCGTTCCTGAGTTCGTTCTTTCCTTCCTACGTTTGTTCCTACTTTAGTTCTTTCCTTCACACGTTCGTTCTTTCCTTCCTACGTTCGTTCTTTCCTTCCTACGTTCGTTCGTTCCTTCCTACGTTCGTTCTTTCCTTCCTAAGTTCGTTGGTTTGTTCCTACGTTCGTTCTTTCCTCCTTACGTTCGTTCTTTCCTTCCTACGTTCGTTCTTTCCTACTTACGTTCGTTCTTTCCTTCCTCCGTTCTTTCTTTCCTTCCTACGTTCGTTCTTTCCTTACTACGTTCGTTCCTTCCTTCCTACGTTCGTTCTTTCTTTCCTACGTTCGTTCTTTCCTTCCTACGTTCGTTCCTTCCTTCCTACATTCGTTTTTTCTTTCCTACGTTCGTTCTTTCCTTCCTACGTTCGTTCTTTCCTTCCTACGTTCGTTCATTCGTTCCTATGTTCGTTCTTGCCTTCCTACGTTCGTTCTTTCCTTCCTACGTTCGTTCGTTCGTTCCTACGTTGGTTCTTTCCTTCCTACGGTCGTTCTTTCCTTCCTACGTTCGTTTTTTCCTTCCTACGTTCGTTCTTTCCTTCCTACGTTCGTTTGTTGCTTCCTATGCTCGTTCTTTCCTTCCTACGTTCGTTTGTTCATTCCTACGTTCGTTCGTCCGTTCCCACGTTCGTTATATGTTTCCTACGTTCGTTCTTTCCTTCCTACGTTCGTTCTTTCCTTCCTAAGTTCTTTCTTACCTTCCTACGTTCGTTCGTTCATTCCCACGTTTGTTCTTTCCTTCCTGGGTTCGTTCGTTCGTTCCTACGTTCCTTCTTTGTTTCCTACGTTCGTTCTTTCCTTCCTACGTTCGTTCTTTCCTTCCTAGATTCTTTCTTTCCTTCCTACGTTCGTTCGTTCGTTCCCACGTTCGTTCTTTCCTTCCTACGTTCGTTCTTTCCCTCCTACGTTCTTTCTTTCCTTCCTACGTTCGTTCTTTCCCTCCTACGTTCGTTCTTTCCTTCTTACGTTCGTTCTTTCCTTCCTACTTTCGTTTGTTCGTTCCTACGTTCGTTCGTTCGTTCCTACGTTCGTTCGTTCCTTCCTACGTTCGTTCTTTCCTTCCTACGTTCGTTCTTTCATTCCTACGTTCGTTCGTTCTTTCCTACGTTCGTTCTTTCCTTCCTACGTTCGTTCTTTCCTACCTACGTTCGTTTCTTGCTTCCTATGCTCGTTCTTCCCTTCCTACGTTCGTTGTTTCCTTCCTACGTTCGTTTGTTCATTCCTACGTTCGTTCGTCCGTTCCTACGTTCGTTATATGTTTCCTATGCTCGTTCTTTCCTTTCTACGTTCGTTCTTTCCTTCCTAAGTGTTTCTTTCCTTCCTACGTTCGTTCGTTCGTTCCCTCGTTCGTTCTTTCCTTCCTAGGTTCGTTCGTTCGTTCGTACGTTCCTTCTTTGTTTCCTACGTTCGTTCTTTCCTTCCTAGATTGTTTCTTTCCTTCCTAGATTCTTTCTTTCCTTCCTACGTTCGTTCGTTCGTTCCCACGTTCGTTCATTCCTTCCTACGTTCGTTCTTTCCATCCTACATACGTTCTTTCCTTCCTACGTTCGTTCGTTCGTTCCTACGTTCGTTCTTTCTTTCCTACGTTCGTTCTTTCCTTCCTACGTTCGTTCTTTCCTTCCTACCTTCGTTCTTTCCTTCCTACGTTCGTTCGTTCGTTCCTACGTTCGTTCTTTTCTTCCTACGTTCGTTCTTTTCTTCCTACGTTCGTTCTCTCCCTCCTACGTTCGTTCGTTCGTTCGTCCGTTCGTTCGTTGGTTCCTACGTTCGTTCTTTCCATCCTGCGTTCGTTCTTTCCTTCCTACATTCGTTCTTTCCTTCCTACGATTGTTCCTTTGTTCCTACGTTTGTTCTTTCCTTCCTGCGTTCGTTCGTCTATTCCTACGTTCGTTCTTTCCTTCCTACGTTCGTTCTTTCGTTCGTTCGTACGTTCGTTCTTTCGTTCCTTCGTTCGTTCTTGCCTTCCTACGTTCGTCCTTCCCTTCCTACGTTCGTTATTTCCTTCCTACGTTCGTTCTTTCCTTCCTACGTTCGATCGTTCCTACTTTCGTTCTTTCCTTCCTACTTTCGTTCTTTCCTTCCTACGTTCGTTCGTTCGTTCCTACGTTCGTGCTTTCCTTCCTACGTTCGTTCGTTCGTTCCTACTTTCGTTCATTCCTTCCTACGTTCGTTCTTTCCATCCTACGTTCGTTCTTTCCTTCCTACGTTCGTTCTTTCGTTCCTACGTTCGTTCGTTCATTCGTACGTTCTATCTTTCCTTCCTACGTTCATTCTTTCCTTCCTACTTTAGTTCGTTCCTTACTACGTTCGTTCGTTCGTTCGATCGTTCCTACGTTCGTTCGCTCGTTCCTACTTTCCTTCGTTCGTTCCTACGTTCGTTCTTTCCTTCCTACGTTCGTTCATTCGTTCCTACGTTCGTTCTATCCTTCGTACGTTCGTTCTTTCCTTCCTCCGTTCGTTCGTTCCTTCCTACGTTCGTTCTTTCCTTCCTACGTTTGTTCGTTTGTTCCTACGTTCGTTCTATCCTTCCTACGTTCGTTCTTTCCTTCCTACGTTCGTTTTTTCCTTCTTACGTTCGTTCTTTCCTTCCTACGTTCGTTCGTTCGTTCCTACGTTCGTTCGTTCGTTCGTTCCTACGTTCGTTCCTTCGTTCGTTCCTACGTTTGTTCTTTCTTTCCGACGTTCGTTCTTTCCTTCCTACGTTCGTTCTTTCCTTCCTACTTTCGTTCGTTCGGGCCTACGTTCGTTCGTTCGTTCCTTCGTTCCTTCTTTGTTTCCTACGTTCGTTCGTTCGTTCGTACGTTCGTTTGTTTGTTCCTACGTTTGTTCTTTCCTTCCTACGTTCGTCCTTCCCTTCCTACGTTCGTTCCTTCCTTCCTACGTTCGTTCGTTCGTTCCTACGTTCGGTCTTTCCTTCCTACTTTCGTTTGTTGGTTCTTACGTTCGTTCGCTCGTTCCTACGTTCGTTCTTTCTTTCCTACGTCCTTTCTTTCCTTCCTACGTTTGTTCTTTCCTTCCTACGTTCGTTCGTTCTTTCCTACGATCGTTCTTACCTTCCTACGTTTGTTCGTTCGTTCCCACGTTCGTCCTTTCCTTCCTGTGTTCGTTCTTTCGTTCCTACGTTCGTTCTTTCCTTCCTACGTTCATTCTTTCCTTCCTACGTTCGTACATTCGTTCCTACGTTCGTTCGTTCGTTCCTACGTTCGTTCTTTCCTTCCTACATTCGTTCGTTCGAAGGAAACAACGAAAGTAGGAAGGAATGAACGAACGTAGGAACGAACGAACGTACGTACGAACGAACGAACGGAGGTAGGATGGAAAGAACGAACGTTGGAACGAACGAACGAACGAAAGTAGGAAGAAAAGAACGAACGTAAGAACGAACGAACGAACGTAGGAAGTAAAGAACGAATGTAGGAATGAACGAACTTAGGAAGGAAAGAACGAACGTAGGAAGGAAAGAACGAACGTAGTAAGGAAAGAACGAACGTAGGAGGGAAAGAACGAACGTAGGAAGGAAACAACGAACGTAGGAACGAACGAACGAACGTAGGAAGGAAAGAACATACGTAGGAAGGAAAGAACGAAAGTAGGAACGAACGAACGAACGTAGGAACGAACGAACGAACGTAGGAACAAACGAAAAAATGTAGGAAGGAAAGAACGAAATTAGGAAGTATAGAACAAACGTACGAACGAACGAACGAACATAGGAAGGAAAGAACGAACGTAGGAATGAAAGAACGAACGTCGGAAGGAAAGAACGAACGTAGGAACGAACGAACGAACGTAGGAACGAACGAACGAACGTCGGAAGGAAAGAACGAACGTAGGAACGAACGAACGAACGTAGGAACGAACGAACGAACGTAATAAGGAACGAAAGAATGTAGGAAGGAAAGAATGAACGTAGGATGGAAAGATCGAACGTACGAATGAACGAACGAACGCAGGAACGAACGAACGAACGTAGGAAGGAAAGAACTTTCTTTCTTTCAATCCTACGTTCGTTTTTTTCCTTCCTACATTCGTTCGTTCGTTTGTACGTTCGTTCGTTCGTTCCTACGTTCGGTCTTTACTTCCTACGTTCGTCCTTTCCTTCCTACGTTCGTTCTTTCCTTCCTACGTTCGTTCTTTCCTTCCTACGTTCGTTCGTTCGTTCCTACTTTCGTTCTTTCCCTCCTACGTTCGTTCTTTCCTTCCTACGTTCGTTCTTTCCTTCGTACGTTCGTTCGTTCATTCGTACGTTCGTTCTTTCCTTCCTACGTTCGTTCTTTCCTTCCTACGTTCGTTCTATCCATCCTACGTTCGTTCTTTCCTTCCTACGTTCATTCTTTCCTTCCTACTTTAGTTCGTTCCTTACTACGTTCGTTCGTTCGTTCGATCGTTCCTACGTTCGTTCGTTCGTTCCTACTTTCGTTCGTTCGTTCCTAGTTCGTTCTTTCCTTCCTGCGTTCGTTCTTTCCTTCCTAGGTTTATTCTTTCTTTCCTACGTTCGTTCGTTCGTTCGTTCGTTCGTACGATCATTCTTACCTTCCTACGTTTGGTCGTTCGTTCCCACGTTCGTTCTTTCCTTCCTGTGTTCGTTCGTTCGTTCCTACGTTCGTTCTTTCATTCCTACGTTCGTTCATTCGTTCCTACGTTCGTTCATTCGTTCCTACGTTCGTTCTTTCCTTCCTACGTTCGTTCTATCCTTCCTACGTTCGTTCTTTACTTCCTACGTTCGTTCGTTCGTTCCTACGTTTGTTCTATCCTCCCTACGTTCGATCTTTTCTTCCTACATTCTTTCGTTCATTCCTACGTTCGTTCGTTCGTTCCGACGTTCGTTCTTTCCTTCCTACGTTCGTTCTATCCTTCGTACGTTCGTTCTTTGCTTCCTCCGTTCGTTCGTTCCTTCCTACGTTCGTTCGTTCATTCGTACGTTCGTTCGTTCGTTCCTACGTTCGTTCTTTCTTTCCTACGTTCGTTCTTTCCTTCCTACGTTCGTTCTTTCCTTCCTACGTTCGTTCTTTCCTTCCTACCTTCGTTCTTTTCTTCCTACGTTCGTTCTCTCCCTCCTACGTTCGTTCTTTCCTTCCAACGTTCGTTCTTTCCTTCCTACATTCGTTCTTTCCTTCCTACGTTCGTTCGTTCGGGCCTACGTTCGTTCGTTCGTTCCTAAGTTCGTTCCTACGTTCGTTCTTTCCTTCCTACATTCGTTCGTTCGAAGGAAACAACGAAAGTAGGAAGGAATGAACGAACGTAGGAACGAACGAACGTACGTACGAACGAACGTACGTACGAACGAACGAACGGAGGTAGGATGGAAAGAACGAACGTAGGAACGAACGAACGAACGTAGGAAGGAAAGAACGAATGTAGGAACGAACGAACGTAGGAAGGAAAGAACGAACGTAGGAAGGAAAGAACGAACGTAGTAAGGAAAGAACGAACGTGTGAGGGAAAGAACGAACGTAGGAAGGAAACAACGAACGTAGGATCGAACGAACGAACGTAGGAAAGAAAGAACATACGTAGGAAGGAAAGAACGAAAGTAGGAACGAACGAACGAACGTAGGAACGCACGAACGAACGTAGGAACGAACGAAAAATGTAGGAAGGAAAGAACGAACTTAGGAAGTATAGAACAAACGTACGTACGAACGAACGAACATAGGAAGGAAAGAACGAACGTAGGAATTAAAGAACGAACGTCGGAAGGAAAGAACGAACGTAGGAAAGAACGAACGAACGTAGGAACGAACGAACGAACGTAATATGGAACGAAAGAATGTAGGAAGGAAAGAATGAACGTAGGATGGAAAGATCGAACGTACGAATGAACGAACGAACGCAGGAACGAACGAACGAACGTAGGAAGGAAAGAACTTTCTTTCTTTCAATCCTACGTTCGTTTTTTTCCTTCCTACGTTCGTTCGTTCGTTCGTACGTTCGTTCGTTCGTACGTTCGTTCTTTACTTCCTACGTTCGTCCTTTCCTTCCTACGTTCGTTCTTTCCTTCCTACGTTCGTTCTTTCCTTCCTACGTGCGTTCGTTCGTTACTACTTTCGTTCTTTCCCTCCTACGTTCGTTCTTTCCTTCCTACGTTCGTTCTTTCCTTCGTACGTTCGTTCGTTCATTCGTACGTTCGTTCTTTCCTTCCTACGTTCGTTCTTTCCTTCCTACGTTCGTTCTTTCCATCCTACGTTCGTTCTTTCCTTCCTACGTTCATTCTTTCCTTCCTACTTTAGTTCGTTCCTCACTACGTTCGTTCGTTCGTTCGATCGT